>NC_138147.1:13217500-13297500 GCF_964199315.1 Orbicella franksi
TTATTATGGAACAGGGAGCTTGAGCAAACCACGATGGCGACGCGTACAGGCAAGGAGAACGAGAAAAAATGATAGATTTCATGAGCAGAACAAATATTGTGTAAAAATTGAGTCCAGTTATAAATCTTGGTACATTTCATCGCCATACACCATAAAACAACTCTGCTTGAAATGACCATATCTGAGTATTTTGGGGAAAGTTAACCACGACGGCTAATTTTTTGCTGGCATTACAACCACTGGTATTAAATTTTTAGCTCGAGCAAAGTTTTAGATGCATAGAAGTACTCTACAGATCCAGCTAGCAGCCTATAAAAAATGTTAGTTAGTCTTTTTTTTTTTTTTTTTTTGCTAGGCGTCGTCCTCGGCGTTGACGTCACCATTTCTAGAGCTGCCCATGAACATTTTAAAAGGGCGTGTTCTGTGTAGTCAAGGGTTGAGCATAGAAACGTATTCAGTTTTGTAAACCAACTTAATGAATAAAGGTTAATTGTAAAAGGTCCCAGGCATCTATCAAGTTACCGCAATTAATAAAATTTCAGTATTTATAATAAACTCAAACAATTAAGAGAGGAGGATGAAAAATCGACAGAGTTAATACCTAATGCGTGTCTTATTTAACTGAAATTCCTAGCTAGGTGATCGTGGACCAATACAAAACGGAATAACATCTCTTCAGGTTCATTCTTACAAACTCAACCAATATAATAAAATTCCATATAAAGAGGCAAATGTGATCGATACGATCATTATGGTAGATCAGGACAATTTTACCGCCTTAGAGGCAACTAGGCCCTTCCCGATTATGCTAGCATTTGTTTTTTTTTTTGGCATTATTTAGTTAAACAAGCATTTTTTTCATACTGTTTTCAAAAAAAAAGAATTGCTAGGCTGTAGCATTATTTGGCATTTTGCATAACTTTGATCTAGATTTCAGCACTCATAAGCTGGGATTTCAAAGCCCTTACCTAGTCAATCACTAAAATGAGTTTTATTTCATTTTGGTTAAAAATTCTAAGTGAATTTTTCTAGGATTGATTGAAGTTCGATCCGCCCGACACAAGTTAGGGACTGGACTACTTTGGTGTTTGAGTGAAGGATTTCTGTAACAGTATGAACTGAGCACAGCTGGTCAGCGGTTGACTTTCAGAGGCCGTTCACGCGCTTGCTCAAACAAGATGGCGTGGGCACGAGGAGAAACTTTCCGTAGTGAAGCAAGTTCTCCTTGTCCAACCTTCGTCTGCTACGGCAGAAACAGTATTTTCAATACTGAAGGCGTCCTTCAACGAGCAGCAGAATTGTGCTCTTGTTGACTACTCCAGGCCAGCGTTATGTCACAGTACAACAAACGCTAAGGACCTCGAACATTGATTAACTGTTTATCATTGGACAAGTTTTATAAACAAGCAATTAAACACTTCTCACTTTATTCAGTTGCTGATACACACATGATGTCTGAGTTTCTACGTTTTGCTTGAAATAAAGCGAAGCATTTTCTGAAACCAAAGTAGTATTATTTCGAGAATCGAGCATAATTTGAGCATTTTTGTTTGACGTAAAACGAGAATTTCTAAGAGCATAAAATGCAAGTTTTACTAGCATAATCGGGAAAGGCCTAGGGGCAAAAATGTGGACAGTTATATTAGCAATTAAAAGGTCAAAACTCATTAAGTGACAACTAGTTCAAGTCATCGTGGCTAGCTCACTTTGAAAACGTATCTCAAGAGGTCCCACTGATAAGTGGCTATAGGGAAATATGAATAAAACACGCTGCTGAAGCGATGCTAAAACACAATTTGCAATCCCTGGTGGCTAAACTGGAACGGACCAATCTCTTATATAGAGTTGCCGGGCTCTTCGGTCAGCAGCTGATTGGCAGGACACACTTTGATGGTCAACCACTCTCCTAGGAACCTGAGTACTAGATATCATTGGTAAAAAAATTATGAGTATCACTTCAAGTAATGTCTATTTTATTACATCTAATAGCAATCCATATATGGAAAAATTCAATTGCTACATAGCAAATTTCGTCACAAACAATTCTTATCATCTGATGGACCTGATCTGCTACTATTTCACAATCACTGTTTTATTATTTCATCTCAGTTTTCTAATGATAATTTCCATGCATTTCGACATAAACTTCAGGCCATCTTTTAAAACTATTTAATCGCTTTTTCCATATTACATAACCTTCAAGTTTCGCTTTGTTGCAGGAACTAATTTCACTGCTGTAAGTTTGAAAAATGCACATAACCTTTTTACCTGATGGTAAAAAGTAATTAGCGCCATTAAACGTATTAGGTATTCGGTCCCATATAAGACTTTACTTTCCGTTTACAATTCATTAGTCCAACCTCATCTCGATTACTGCAGTTCGGTGCGGGGATCCTGTTCTAAAACTCTTTCTCAAAAGTTACAAAAATTACAAAATCGGGCAGCACGCGTCATAACTTTTTCAAATTACGATCGTAATACTGATGAATTGTTGAGGATGATCAACTGGGTCAAACTGGACCGTCAACGCCTTGTTAATAAATCAATAATGATGTACAAGATTGTAAATAATATGGTTCCGGAATATCTTTGTTCACGCTTTGTCTTCCGTTCCGATACTTTGACTTATAAGCTAAGAGATAGTGATGGTACGCTTGCTATCCCACAGCCCCACACTAATTACTGTAAAAGAAGTCTTTCTTACAGCGGAGTTGTACTATGGAATAGTCTGCCCTTGAATATTAGACAATCGCTCTCCCTTAATCAATTTAAATCTAAGTTGAAGAACTATGATTTTGACAGTGGTCTTATATAAATTTTATTTTGTTTTTGTACACGGCTTCCTTGTAAAGCAGGTTTTTATCATTTCTCTTATTCTAGTAGTTATTTACAATATTAAATTAGTTAGGTAGTTAGATTTATTTAAATTAAATATTGTATAGTCCTGAAGGAAATACCGTGTCTAAATAAAGATTTTACCTTTACCTTTACCTTACCTTTACCTCTACCAGGAGCCATAATCGATTAAGGCTTTAGCCTCTACGCGTAACACTAATATTACACCTCAAAAACTAAGCAGTTAGTGTTTCGCATACGTACAATCGTCCAAAAACTGACCCAAAGTGCAAATATTTTATCTGTTACCGCTGCGTTTTCTTCCCTAAAAGGAAGATGTACTCCGAAGAATCCCGAACACTCCCAAAGAATCTCGCAGCCTGGCCAAAGTTGCAAAACTTCCTATGATTTATCAAAATGCTCCGAAGACAAAGATTCCTGAATATAACCAAGGACTTCCGAATATTTTAAAAATTACCGTAAGTTCAGGAAGTATTTCCAGATTGCCTAAGACCGCCCGGTGTCTTTAACAAATTCATTTGCTTTTTATATTATTACTAGCCCGGGTGGGAACTCCCACATAAAAAGGACGGGGGGTGCTCGTCGTATCTTTCAGGGGTTAAAAAGCAGTTTTGGTAGCTCTTAGGGTGTTCAGCCTCAAAAAGTCCACAGCAGGGTCTTTTGCGATACCTTTTATGGAATTAAGCCGGAAAAGTCAGCGCCAATTAATAGAATTGTTATCTCTAAGGGCTAAAAACAAAATTGAAGCCACGCCCACAACACATCATCTTGGTAATTCTCAGGGGTAATTCTCAGGAACTTTTCAAAATTTCCGAGGAGCAACCCCGTTCTTGTTATACGAGAGTCGTCCTTGGGGTTACTAGATTAGCAATCACATGCATTAACTAGCTTTGTCAGATTACCTGTAAATATAAATTTTTGTATTGTCTTTAGTGTCCCGAACAAACACTATTAAAAACTAGCGCGCTTCTGACCCTTTCTCTGCCACGCAACGTTACGCTCTTTCGAGAGAGGGTCCCTCTACGGAGATCGAAGCGTTACGTGACAGAGAGAGGGTCATTACGGACTAACGGTAAACCAGTTCAACTCCTCACTGGATCCAGTAAAGGTTTCGTCTCGTTGTCCTGGTTCCTGCAATACGAACGGCAGCAAACCAACCAGAACTTGCGAAGAAGACGACACACCACAACAGTTAGTCGGCATAACTGCGATAATATCGCACTGACCACAAGGAGCCCAAAAACCACAGGTGCTAAACAAAGAATGGTAATTTCCACCCCTTCAAAGACTTTCCACCAAGAGCTTAAGACATCTTCATGCGGAACTGCCAACGACAGAAAAGAAGCAAAAAACACGTTCACATTAACTAAGACAACAATAAAGAGCAAAGAAATGGTTTCTGCTGTGTTAGCAATATTATCGCGAAACGGCTGAGTAAAACTGTGGTGAAGAAGAAAGAGAAAACAAAGCACGCTCATAATGACAAGACGAGTCATTGGGTTAATCACAAAAGTGTTCATCACAACAAGAATCAACCGTCGGCCGATCATAATACCTTCCCAACTCAGGGATAATTTTCGACCCTCTTCCGGTCTTTTAAAAGAATCGTAAAGAACCCTCTCTACAGAATTCCTTGACTCCTGGAGCGGAGTCGACACTTCGTTCATTGGGTCGCGCAGCACTTGACAGAAGGAGATGAACAACCAGTAGATTAACGATGGCAAAGGCAAGAAACAAGCCAAGAGAAACTTCCACACAGACAGAGTCTTACCATACAACTTATAAGAACCCCAAAGCAGCACAAACACAAAGGGTATCAAAAATGTGCAGACAAATCCTACCAAAATGTACTGCCACCACTGAAAACAAACATGGTTACCATCATAAAATAAACGCTTCTCTGAGCCAATGGGAACGCAACGTAGCAGACCGAAGCTTATTGTAGCTAAGGTAGTATATCCTAGCAACAAGGTTTGTAAGATACCGCCAACATAAGGGCCAACAGAAGGGGCTCCCTGACCTCGAAACCTTTGGATTCCCCAATGCAAAACGTAAAAGAAGCAAATCATGAGCATTGTGCCAAAAACATGTGAGGCAGAAAAGAACTGCTTAGACACCACTGTGAGACCAGCAAATGGACAAATCATTCCAAAAGAATATGATTTGAAGTTAAAGAACCCGAGAGTTGGCTCAATAAGAGTAGTTTTAATGGCATGTTGTGACGAGCTGGAAACGACGAGAAGATTTGCAGCTTGATAAAAGTAGAAGACAATCTTCAGATAGCCTTTGTCAAAGTCATCATTTTGGCTTGCGGGTTGGCCTTCTTTGAACCACAGGATTTGGCGCCCGATCCAGAGGATGATAGGAAGCTTAAATGTGAAGTACAATGCCATGAGTGATACATAAAATATAGCCACTGGCCAGAACCAATGATCTTTGCACTGATGCGATGGTCTGCACTTTGTAGAGTAAAGTGTCTCCGTGTAGCCATCATTACAGCGTCCACACAATTCGCCAGAACGGTTACCCTGACAACCATTGTATTCTGGAAAGTTTGCTTCTTGAGGAGGACTACAATAGCCCCCAGGGCACATGGTAAAATGAAGCGATGGTGGGTTGTTCTGTTCTTTAAATCCCCAGAAATTAGGCTTAGCGATTATATTCTGGGTACAGTTTCCTCCAAATGGACATTGAAGACACTGAAATCCTAGATCTATTTGTCCTTCAATCGCATGACCTCCCAGAAGACTATACGTATTCTCCGCGCACGCCAAGCAATCATATGTTATATGTTGAGTTATAATATGGACATTACAGGAGCTGTTCCTCTGACTTGTGATATTGGTTGTAAAATTAGTGTTCATCATCTTACTTCCTAAAGGACAAGAAAAGTTTGTCAAGTTGTCCTTTCCAAGAAATTTTAGATTACTTTTGGCTAAAACAATCAGAGTTATCTTGTTCGTATAGAGACTTGCGTTCAATGTGGTGTTGAATAGAAAGATTGGTCCTCCGCTCCTGAAATCAATAAAAGACGGATTTGTGCTGTTTGGTATGCTACGATTCGATTCTTTTACAGTTTGACTAAAACGACTGCTCTGTATATTAAGACTTGTGGAACCATCCACTGCGTAGATATGACTACCGAGAGACGCAAAATTGTCAACAAAATGGGACCTGGAAAGTGTTATGTTGCCATTAGTTATGTATACAGCGCCGCCCACTTCAGCTGCAATATTTTCCTCAAATGTTGTATCCTCGAATATCACGTGACTTTTGTAAAGCCATGAAGGCCGGTAATCTGCGTTGCATTTTGCTGGACCTTTTTTAGTGTCTTCTGTCAGTGATAACCATGTGGCCCCTCCACCCTTCACGGAGTGATTTTTTGTGAATCGAGAGCTATTTATTGTGAGATGTACAGGTTTGTACGACACCAAGGATATAGCGCCTCCACTTGACGCAGAACAGTTGTTGAATGTCGAGTTTATAATCGAAATAAATGCACTATCATGGTAACGATCATCAATATCAGAATTTAGCAAGGTAAGTGCACCTCCACTCGGAACAGATGAAGTCTCAGCCCCGCCGTAATTGCCGTCAAAAATGGGGTCAACAACTTCAGTACTTATGACATCCTTAATTCCTATTCCACCCGCTGCTACAGCTGCTCTGTTGTTAAGAAATCGGGACTGGGATATTTTAAGTTTGCAAGCGTTCAAAATAACTGCTGTTGCAGTGTCGAATGCACTATTTGAATCCATAATAACTTTGTCAAGAGTTATAACACTGTGATTGGAGATTCCAACCTCTAAAATTAGGGCACTGCCAATAGTTGCTTCATTTCTTGAGAAAGTCGAGTTTTCTATTGAGGTTTCAAAGATAGCCGTGTCTCTTGTACGACAGTCATCTGTCATAACCCCAGGATAATGCGTAGTACTATAATAAGTTTCTACTGCTCCACCATCGATTGCATAATTGAAAATAAAGTCACTGTGTTTAATGACCAGCTGCAGATGGTCATGGTTAACGTACCAGACACCTAACGCTCCTCCAAACGATGATCTGCAGCCAATAAATCTGCAGCGTTCCACAGTCAAGAATATAACACCGTCCAAGCGACTCGCCTGAAATGTTGAACGATGAATGGGCGGTAACTCTGAAGTAACAAATATGGCCCCTCCTCCGTACTCCTGTCCTACCACTTCTCCTTCCGCTAGGCTGTTTGTAAAAGAACAATCAAGAAACCATACTGAAGCTCTGTGTCCAGTGACCAAGACAGCACCTCCATTTCCATCTGTAGCGTTGTTATGTAAGAAAATACTCTCTAGTAAATTAAACCCGACTTCCACGCATTCAATGTCGAACGCCCCACCTTGAGAAGCAGACGTCTTGACAAACGATGAATTGGACACGTTCACTTGGCAACGATCGGTTCCTTTCAGTAACATGACTCCGCCATTTCCTTCGCATTTGTGGCCTCCAAAACTAGAGTTAAAGATCTGCATCGAAATGTTAGATGCGGTTACCATGAATGATCTTGCATTTGTACTCGAGAGGCTGCTTTGATTAATAAAAATGTTTACAGTGTTGCTGTGAACAAGAATTTCACTGAGACCGTCATTTGCAGAGAACTTTCGGCCCGACAATGCACTGTTTTTTATAAACTTCACTTTCTGAAGGTTGATATCCTGGTTGCCATTTTCCATATCTAAGAAAACAAGACCTTTTGAACCAAACTTGTTGTCGGAAAATGTGACATTTTCCAGCGTGATGTTTACACTTACAGAGTGTTTATTGTCAGGTGATTCACTGAACGACACACAGCTTCCCTCATCTGACATTGCATTACCATGATAAGAGGAATTTTTGAGCTTAAGAATTACTAGGACAGCCTCTGATAGGTTCATTGTTTTGTTGACAAAAACTGAGATACACTCACTGTTATTGACAAAGGTTGAATTTGTAATTTGAATGGTTGACACCATCCTCCTACTCACTAAGAACTGCACACCACGTTTGCTACCTTCAAATTTGCATCTGTCGATGTTAACAGACGAATCCTCAAAATACACCAAGCTCTCGTCCAGGAACAGACCTGATAAGGTGATATGCATCTGCTGCGCATCATCCGAGCCATCAAACGTCAAACCCTCAGAGCATCGTATGTAAGGACGCTTGGGACCGAATCCTACCAGAGAGAGGCTCTTGTTGATGTAAATTCCCGGATGTAGTGGAGTTTCTGATTGGCAGGTGTAGGGATCATTTTCAGTGTTTGTGCCGTTCAAGTGAATTTTATCTCCTCGTGACGCCAACGTGACAGCCCTCCAAATGGTTTCGCAGGGGTTTGTCTGATTACATGACCAACTGTCGTTACCTGATGTACAGGAAATGTACAATTCCTTTCCCTCAGAAACACGTCCTGTGTAATGGTTAGAAAGGAATTAAGTCAACTATGTTGTCAATACAGCACTGTTAACCAAGCAGACTCTCTTTTTGATTCGTGACGAAACGCACACTGTCTTGCGAATTAGGTATACTTTAAACTTTTTGGCTTAAATCTAAACTTTTTTCACCGGTTGTTAAGAGAACAGACAACCAGGGTTGGACGGTTTAAGTTGTTTTCTCCGGGAAGGGCTAGGTTGGGCTAATTAGAATTCAGTTAATTCCAATTCCAATAATCCAATATTAGCTGCATAAGCTACTCTGAAATCCGGGGTAAATAAAGTGATGTATGTATGTATGTATGTATGTACGTACGTACGTACGTACGTACATACATACATACATACATGTATGTATGTGTGTGTGTGTGTGTGTGTGTGTGTGTATGTATGTACCTACTTACATCCTTTATTATCTTTCCCCACGGGGGCTTTTCGAAGACAATATGGTACAATACTACTATTAAATACTAATATACTAAAATTAATGATATTACATTCTAATTTAGATAATCACGAATTTAAAAACTCTACAATTAATTTACGTTTCAATGCTTTTTTAAAAATTGAAATAGTTCTAATGAGTTTTAAAGTAAGGTCCAGTGAGTTCCAGATGGTAGTTGTCCTATAATAAAATGTTCTTGGGCCAGTGGCAGTTCTGAATAGAGGAATGTTTAATTGTTGAAAGCTCCTAGTGGTACGCGTGCTTATATCTGCACGTTTGATAAGGTCTGTTATGTGAGAGCATGTTAACAGCATTGTAATTTGTAATCGGCGTCGTTATTATGACAAAAAATCCTTTAAAAGTGATAGATAAAAAATCTGTACTGTTGCATTATTTTTCTTGAATTCAATAGGCAATATATATATTTTTTTACTCTTGTCGGGACCGTGCATGGGGGGAGGAGTGGCGAGGGGAGGTGTTGAGGCTCTCACCCTGTAACTGTTAAAAAGCTATGATAATTAAACTTAAAAAATTTGTGACAGGTCCAAAAACGCGTCCTTTAAAGGTGCAAAACATGGAACCTTATATACGATGTAGAAATGGCATCGTTATTTCCAAAAACTTTAGAAGAACCACTAATACTGGTTCAAAAATAGGCGACACACACTGGGGTTTGGGCCAGTTCGCGCGAAAAAATTATCAAAACAATACCAAAAAATTTTTGACACCCCTTAAATCTTTATTCGATCAAGAGAGCCTTAATTTTTTTATCAGGTTCTTTAAGCTTTAATATACTGCAAACGGAGTTTATGAGGGTGGCTACGTTTCTGCAAGTATTTTTTGTGTGCGTTATTCCGCGCAAACATTTTTTGCATTTCGCTAATTGAAAAATAGCCACAATGTTTGCAGAGTGCCATGTAGCAAAGGATTCTCAGTAGCAAATGAAGTTAATTTCAAGTAGATCAAGGAAAGGAATTTGAGCGATTTGAAACAAAAAATGCTCGCTGTTCGGGCCAAGCCCGAACCCAAGCCTAGCCAGCCGGTCTAAATCTAGGAGGAATCCGTCAAGGCCGGGCTGGGGACATCGCCCAGGCACTGGCCTATCTGCTGGTGGTTTGCTGGTGGCAAGCTGTCATAAGCAGGGCGGAGGGGAGGGTATTTTTTAACTGACACCTTCACTTAACTAGACTTTGAGGTTTATGTGCCAAATAACCTTGATATTTACTGTGTTGCTGGGCACTTCGTTCAGTTGTTGAACCTTTCTTGAGGGTTCTGTGTTAAAATGGCACTCTGCTGGATGAGCCCATGCCACGTGCATGCGTGACAGGCCAATCTCGTAGCTAGGGGGGTGGTCAGAACACTTGTGGCCGCTGAGACTGTCTTTGAGCTGTCTGGGGGCGTGTTTTTACGAATACGGTCAGGAATATTGATTGCAAATTGCTTATTAATTTCAAAGTAACGTCACACCTGATCAAGTCAACCGAACTACTGATGATCATGCATTTTAGTTTCCCTTCCCGATACCAAACATTTACTGACACCCATAAAGCTTTTGACTTTTCCGTGATTGTTACCAAATATAGAGGTTCTTAATTTTTCAATCGTCTTTTTTTTTTCCCGTGACCTTATTCAAATCCACTGTAAACGGCATGGATGAAGCAGTCGTTTTTTAAATCTAGCACACACCTAGCCTGCAATCAAGCCCTCCTCTCTATGTCTCCCCTTCTTTCATGAAATATGACAACTCCCGCATCGCAGGCTACTGGAAACCATGCTTACATTTGGCTAGCTGAAAAATAGCGGCACGATACTTACAAAGTGTCATGTGCATAACGATGGATTTCTTAGTCATAAATGGAGCTACTAACCAATAATTCATAAATAGGAAATGTTAGATTGTGATTTTAGATTACTAACTAGTTTTAATTACCTTTACGTCTTTGCAGCTAAACAGAATTGCTGAAGTTCATGAATTGTGTTTTTGTTTCCTTACTTGTTGATGACTCGCAATATCAGCTGCAAGTCCAAACACATGCGCAAGAGACGGATTTTTAAAATTCGCGCAAATGAGGAATTTTATACGCGACTCAGTTTCGATGTTTGTGCAAAGTAAAATAAATCTCTTCAAGTAAATTGTGGCTTTATTCTCACTCAGACGATAGCACGTCAGTTAAAGCAATCTTGTTCTCAGATCTCTTGTGGACGTAGGCGAGTCCGATGTGTTTTACGTAATCGCCTCTCAGGAATGTGGCATGTGAGACAAGAGCGCTTGTCCTCGGAGTTAAACGTTTGGCATAAAGCTAAACCTTATGTAAAAGGAATAGAGGTCGTGTAAGCTATGGTTCTGCAAAGCCTTAATTTTAGCTTTAAGTGCTTACAGCGTTGGTGATGGCGAGTGTATGTTAAGCGCAGAGGGCGAGCAGGAGGAGTCCGTTTTGGTTGCAGTTTAAACGCCGCCTTTCAGCCCCTCGCCCACCGCCCAATCTCCTGTTCCCTCACTGTCCTCGCAATTTCTATGCAAGGATTGGCCTGCTAAGCCATTTCCGAGGCCATCAAAGAAGAGGAGACCGTACTGATGCTCGGACACGCGGACACGAGCCAACGCCGACGACGATGAAGTGCTTGCAACTCAAAAACGAGCTCGGTGACCCACATATATTTATTATCGAATGCAAATTTTTTTGGAAAAGTTGAAGGGTGAATCTGAGTAATCCCTTCCCCAATTTGCAATTTGCAAAGATTTAAAGGTAGATCCAAATTTTATAGTTTGTGGCGTGGCAATTGCAGATACACGAATCACCCTTATTACTTTCCGAAAATGCAACCTTCCCCTAGGCATAAACACACATCGGGCTCTTGGATCAATTATCGAACTACAGTGACTGGAACAGTTCAGACTTGCAACATCGTAGAAGTCCAAAGATATATTAAGAAACAGAATACGATTATAATTATATTGACCCGACAGAGGTTTGCTTCGTAAACATCACTGCTGATACACAATACTCCTCTACGAATGCCGGGTATTCTGCTTGCTGTATTCTCGAATTTTTTCTCGCATTGCTAACTTTTTTTTTCCTTAATTTCCGGCCGCGTCAGACATTTGTAACTAAACACTGAGCATTGTGTCATACTGACCTGTGTTTATAACCAACACTGAAAAACCAATGATCCGCAACAATATAATTCAGCTTATTCTTACCGCGTAACTGGTTCAAGTTGCTTCGAAACCCACCCACTGCTTATAGCAAAAATTTGCGGCAAAGTTTACCTCCAATCTTAGAACAAAAAGTTTTTTCTAAGTCAATCACGAGATTTCTACAGTTGGTGTATTAAGAGTAAAAGCGCATTCTCTATTTGAATAAGACCGAATAACGGAAATCTCGTGGAAACCAGACGAGTTAGTCACGAGATTTTCTCTATCAATATCAATGTGGTGTTTATTGAGATGTAGGAAAACTCGTGGTTAACCATGAGTCACCAATTTTCCTCTATTTGTATCAAAGAACTGTTGAATTTAGTCTGTTAAAAACTGGACGAGTTACTCGTGAAATTTCCTGTGTTACTATCAAACCCAGAGCATGCTTAAAAGTACCTAGGAAATCTCTAGGAGATTCAGGCAAAGTGGTCTTCTAAACACAGTATTTTTACGCACCGTGTTTACTTGAAGAATAAACGAAATCACGAGACGGAACAAGGCTATTTAGTCAGGGGATTTTCTCTCTTATGATGAACGCAGGGATTTTCCCGAATAACAAACGAATTACAAGAGAAGCAAGGCGAGTTGATCATAGAATTTCTACAACTTGGCATGCCTTAACCCTTGGACTCAGAAGCAAAATCATCACCCCATCGTGGTACAAGGGTGGACACACTGAACGTATTTGTCTACAGCTTGAGTCCTTTTCGCACAAGTTCTGGCGGAATGTAGCGTTTGTTTATTGTGCACTTTGGCCTTGTATCAGGACCTTTGGAATACAAAATTGGCGTCGAGGATAATCGTTATGCTTACGCCAGTGTTAGGTGCAGCTAAAGTTTGTAGCCATGCGGGCCCACTTCATGAAAATACCAAATATCTACCGATTATGACCACGCGAAATCCTGGGGGCGAAGAAGCGCGCGAAAAGAAGGACTACCGACTAAGCCAGAGAGTTTGAACTTTCACGGCCGAATGATTTTTCGGTGTAAATTTTCAATCAGATTACACGTATCCAATGGAATTACTTATCTTAATGGCCTCTCGTTATCGGCTGTCGTACGCGTAAATAACCCCGGGAGCTGTAAATGTTAATGCGGAAATTTCTAACACGGAGTTTCAACCGAGAATTTACGTTATGTATTTGACATAGGAGTGGATTTCCTGCACCGCAAATTCATCCAACTTCGACGACATGTTTGCCGATAGTATCGAAACGGCACAAGTGAATGTCTGGATCAATCTTTAAACGGACCGACAGGCCGGAGGGCGGATTTGGATTCAACAAGAGACGATGATCTCTCGCTTACGGTGTTCCGGACGAAACGCTACTATATTTAGCCGTCAAGGTATCCTTTAGGGTTGCACTCGAAGAAATTGTATAGAAAAAAGCTGTCATGTCCGTTTTAAGGGTGGTGTTCTTCACACCAGGCTTGATTTCTTTGAGAGTTTTAATTCAACTCGACCTTTTCACATGGGAGACCCCACCTCCCCCCCACCCCCTCTTCTCAACTAGACCTAGATCCAAGAAGAGCCCAGCCGGAATGAAGGCTGAAGGAATTTTCCCCTGTGTTTAAATAAAGTTACCTTGCGTTACACTCAAGAGAAACCTAATGATACCCCTCCCCACCACTTCTCCTAGAGTAACGAACAAACGCGCCCTGAAAAAAATTAAATCTTCCACTTTCTTTCCTTTCAATACTTTATTTCATCTCTGCTAATGTTTGTCCTTCACGTGGAAACAAGACGAGTTAGTCACGAGATTTTCTCTATTGATATCAATGCGGTGTTTATTGAAATAAAGAAAAACTGCTGGTAAACCATACGAGTTAGTCACCAGTTTTCCTCCATGCGTAAATGAAATGTTGAATTACCTGAATCTGGGGGAGGTGTCTTAGAAAACTCGACAAGTTATTCGCGAGATATTCCGTGCTAGTATCAAACGCAGTGCATGTTTATAATGTAATAAACTAAAGGTCCCTAAAAATCAAAACTTCCACTCCATTTCGTTTGAATACTTCATTTCATTTCTGTTACTGTTTGCCCTTCATAATGCACTTCTCTAACTTATACATTGTACTAAAGGCGTCGTTTTTACTTTGTGGAAATGCAGCCTTCCTCCAAGTAGATTCGCACAACTCTTTCAACAAATATTAAACTACAGTGATTAGAAAACTGTTCCAACTTGCAGGATCGCGTAAGTTTAAAAAATGAATATAATTATAATTTGACCCGACAGAAGTTTGCATGGTAAACACAAGATCAAATCACCAAATCACTGTTAATACAGAGTTGAATGACTTCTCTACAGGAGAATATTAGCTACGAATACCTTGTGTACTCTGCTTGCAGTATTCTCGTATTTTTTCCGCGCCATAGAATTAAGAAACTGTTACCTGTACCGTAACAATGTGCATTGTATTACATCGACCTATGTTTGTGTTCAATGCCAAGAAAACCTACCTTTAAGAACGATACACAACAAGATGTAAAGTGCAGCTTGAACTTTTGCCATGTTGAGTACGTGGCTTGTTCAAGTTTCTTCCAAACCGACCCACTGCTTACAGCAAATTGCCGCGGGAAAATTCACTTCGGATGTTTTAACAATGACAACAAAATTCAGTGGAGTTAGACAATCAGACGGTTTCACAATGACGTGACTTTTTGAATATCGGAATACTCGGGGAAAATCAGGTGAGTTAGTCACGAGATTTTAATTCTGTATTAAGATCAACGCAGTGTTTATTAAAATAAAGTCATACTCGTGAAAACCATGCAAGTTAGTCACCGTGCAAAGGACTGTCGACGAGTTATTCGCGAGGTTTTTTTAACAAGTATCAAACGCAGTGCGTGTTTGAATATAGCGTGAAATCTCTTGAAAAACGCAAGCAAGTTTGTCTCCTATTACTATGTTCATGAGCAAAGTGTTTACATACAGTGTTTACTTACAGAATAAATGAAATCGCGAGAAAACCAGGCTGGTTAGACGCGAGCCTTTTTTTTTTCTATTTCTGTGAACACAGGGTTTTTTTTCCCGAATAGCGAAAGAAATCGCAAGAAAAACAGGGCGAGTTAACCACGAGATTTCCTTATCCACCGTGATACAAGGAGAAGTGAATGTAATCCCTAGCATTTCTTTTTATTGAGAAATATGAAAATTACTTTGCGTTTCATAGATAACCCTAGCCTAAGCTTGGCCTACAAAATAAGATTCTTTATTTATGACGTCATTAAACCAGTGCACTTTGTTTGATCTGCCATATTGGATTTCACTAGCTATTTTGTTAAGCTTAATTTGATGGAAACTGATTGATTCAAAATGATATTAGAAAGGAAAACCTTTCTCTATTACTATGAGCACAGGGTTTTTGCTCGATAAACGAAATCATGAGGAAAACTAGGCGAGTTTGTCGCGAGATTTCAGTTACTTATTATGTCTTAAAGCTTCTTAACCCTCGAACGTATATTAAGCAAACTCATACCCCCACTGTGGTACAAGGGTGAGTGAATAAAACTCCTAGGTTTTCTTTTCAGTGAGAAATATGAAAATTATTTTCCGATTAATATGTGATCCTAAATTTGGCCTACAATCTCTTGTTATTTCATCCTCAAGACGTCATTTTTATTTTATTATCAGGATCTGTTTATTATTTATTATTAAGATCACTTTCTTTGATCCGCCATGTTGGATTTCACTATTTCGTCAAAGTCTTCCACGACATATAGTCATTTTTTATCACTACAAAATGCACCAAATCATTACTCTCCTTGTTTTAATAACTACCTTTGTGTTAAGTATGTGGGAGGCGCGGTGGCCGCATGGCTAATGCGCTCGTCTCCGGATCGAGCTGTCCGGGTTCGAGCCCTGGTTGTGTTGTGTACTTGGGTAACAAACTTTACTCACGAAGTGCCTCTGTCCACCCAGGTGTACAATTGGGTACCGGCGAACTTACTGCTAGGGGTAACCCTGCGATAGACTAGCATCCCACCCAGGGGGGAGTAGAATTACTCCTAGTTGCTTCATGCTACGCAAGTCGGGGTAAGCTCCAGCCTGATGGGCCACGTGGCAAAGTATACTTTGGAAGTTTAGTTTTCATTGTTATTTCTCATAGCGTTATTAACCATAGACAAGTGAGTAGCACCGTAAGGGAGCTCGTTTCTTGCCTTAAATTCGTCCACCGGTTACATCTGATTATCAGACATACCTTATCAAATTCCTTACTGTTAATTACTCTCACAGCTAACTTATACTTTGCAAGCCAAGGCTCTCGCGTAGGTGAAAAGATGGCTTAAGTTTTTGCTAAGTGAACAGTCATTACGCTAGACAAAGTATTAAATCAATCTTTCCAAGCTCTAGAGTAATAACGTTTTGTATTGATTGCAAAACTCAATGACAGATGCTTTTGTTACTTTACGGCCACCATATTAGCGCCCCCTCGAGGGACACCAACTTTGTGTACCAAGACAAAGTAGAACAAAGCTGTATACATTGGGAAGAAACATTTCTCTGAACAACGCGCTCGTGAAAAACAGGACCTCTAATTCCATAGAACTCTAGCTTGACTAACAAAATGCTATCATCCACTGTGTCAAATGCCTTTTTTAAGTCACGAAATATTCCACATGAAAAGAAGCGCACTATTCAGATGGTTTTGAATTGTGTTAACAACTTCAAAGAGTGCATGTTGGGTCGGCCTCATCTCACGAAAGCCGTACTGAGACTGAAACAATATGCGTGCCGTTTTTTCTTCAAAAAAGGCTTTTAGACAATTATACATTACTTCATCAAAGACGCGATTCAAGATAGCAAGCAACGAAATTGGTCTGCAATTACCTGGGTCGGTTTCATCATCAGATTTTTTTATGATACCGCTGTAATTCAGACATGTTATAATTTTGATGGATATTGACCTGTACTGACTGAGATGTTCATCAGTTTGGCCAAGAGTTTAGCCAGGTCGTTCTTTGCACGTTTCAGGATACGAAGAGGGCAAGACTATAAGTCGTAAGCCTTGTTAGGTGGCAAACTCATAATTTCTCTCTCTATTTCAAGCTTTGCGACAGGATCAAAAAACGAAAGAACCCTGGGAACTGTAATCATGCAAATATTTGCTAAAATGGTTTAGACTGAGGAACTTTACAAGCTAAGTTTTTCCCGGCCGATGAATTATAGCTGTTAATGATATTGGGAAGTTCTGAAGGGTTGCAGGAAATTTTATCACTACCAGGATTCTTAAGAGCCACAAGGGGCTTGGAATTTTTAGTTTTCCCGTTAATTAATTCATTAATGCCCGGCCATGTATTTTTTATGTTCCTTAAGTTATCATTAAAATATGCATAGTAATACAATTTCTTACCGTGCTTAATAAGAGTTACTAGTTTCTTCCTATAAAGTTTATATTTGTCCACGTCACCAGAAACAAATAACGCATTTTTCACTCTTATCGTTTTAAATAGCTCTCGGCTGGTGATCCAGGGCTTAGAAACATGCTTAGCCTTACGTTTAGACGGTGGAACCAAGGATGCATGCTTATTTACAAGTTTATTCAGTTTATTAAAGACTCGAGAAAAAAAAATTGTCAACATTGGTTTCCTGGTTAGATAAAATTGAGTCCCAGCGAATTTGCAGCAGATCTGACATGAAACGTTCTTCAAAGAAGCGGGGGTAATCCTGAATCTTGAGCATTTCAGGATAAGATTCTGTCCCACAGATTGAAATACACAAAACTGACAGTAGTGGTCGCTTATGTCTGAGGCGATATTACCGTATAAGATCTGACCATCAGTTTTGTTCACAAGAATATTGGCAATTAGACTGGCTGAGTTTTTATAGACCCTAGGGTATTTATCATGAGGGGGATAAAAGAACAACTTTGCAAAGAAAGTAAGAAGTCTTTAGGCCCGGGTGAAACGCCGAACTTCACATGAGCCGAACCCAATTCAAACAATTAGGCTCATGTGAAGTTCGGCGTTTGACCCAGTTAAGGTCATTCCGCTGAAATAGAACCTGCACTGAGATTTTTGTGAAACTTTGCCTATCGATTGTTTATATTATAGGAACTTAAATTTTGAAATAAAAATGAGGGGTCCCCGTGTTCGTTTAGGAGCAACAGCACCTTGTTTATACCCATATTAATCCTTATAATAGCACCATGATTGTAGTTACGATTGCTTGCTAAATTCACGTTTCCGACGATTGCTTTTTGTTCTACACTGAGAATTGGTCCATATTGATTTTACAATTACTCAATTCAAAACAACGGAAAAAAATTATGGGTCACCATACTCGTTTGCGAGAAAGTGACGATTTACCTCTATGGCGAGGTCCAGCTGTAAAGAAAAAGCCGCCATTTTTTAATGCGCGCGCTAATCACCCGTGAAACTATGCGCAGTAGGGATGCGCAATGCAATACTGGGGAATGACCTTAAATTTGACTGATTTTATTTGCAGCGGCTGAGGCGTTCTACACGCCTGGCCAGCCGTGAATAACACCTGAAAAACCGACTTTGGGTCAAACGCCGATCTTCACATGAATCGAACCAAATGCATAATGAAAGGTCTAAAGCCGCCATTTTGACTTTACCTTGAAAAACCACTGACCAACAAGACCGCTTTTGTTATTTCTTTGGTGTAGCAATTCGGTTCAACTGAATTACGTTCACTTTTGACTCAAACAGGCCTTCTCTTAATTATTTGAGTCGACCCAAACTGTCATTAGGTTCTGCTCATGTGAAGTACGGCGTTTGACCCGGGCCTTACAACAGTGAGAAGTCTTGATGTTAAGCAGATTAATATTGAAGTGACCCATAGTATACACAGTTTTACCTGATGTACTGAATTTTTCTAATGCTTCATCAAATTATGTTTGGAAACAATGACTGTGTACCTCAGAGAGTCATCAATGAAAGGCTAGAGGTGTTGGTACGTGTTCAAATACATAACCAGGAAGGTCAGGTTGAATGAAGGAGAGATTTGAGTCAGTAATTTTCGTCTCTCTAACTCCAGTAACGTTGAAACGGTATCCGAACTCACCCAAAAGATGAACTTCGAAGTTCTCGAGATTGCGCTTCAGACCTCTGATATTATTGTGTAGCAAGGAGAAGGTTGCATTACTGTTAGATTGTGCTACATGTAATTGGTTTTTGAATAAACTAAAACTGTGAGGAGAGTAATATCGACTTTGAATACACTGGTTAAACAATTTAAAATCCGGATTTATATTTACATCAATGTTGAGAAGAAATAGATCTAGGTCGTAAATACTAGCTAGTTTATCTAGGTATTTCTTTGTTGGTAAGGGACTGCACAGTCTATTCTTAAATTGACCGTGGAAAGGAACAAAATTAAAGCCAAAATATGGTAGTTCGCGAAATAATAATGTCTCTCCTACTAATTAAAACTTTGTTTTGGGCCAAATAATCTGGCTGACACCTCCAAAACAGGACAACAGGCGCAAAACCAGGCAGCGTGTTAATATAAGATCTTATCGCGGCTCAACCAATTCCAGGCATTCCCATCAGCTTACAGCCAATTATGCCATGACATTTGATACAAAATTATTTCAGTTAGTTTCACGTGATTCAGTGGGTGGACGCTAAAGGAGATCTGGAGCTTTCTAAGGCCCTGTTTACAAGCAAATAGGGTCCTTACCAAGAGGGTTAAAGATAGCCCGCGTTTACAAGCAAAATGTTTCAGGTAGGGTTACCCTGCTACCTGAGACTGAACTTTGACCGGTCAGTTTCAATAAAACGTCAAGAAAACGAGGAACCATATTTCCAGAAACATTCATGGCGCGTGCATGTTTCCCCAATGTTTCCCAGTTTGCCATACCGGAAACATTGTTTCCAGTGTCAAGATGCAAATTATGCTTCCGCTACATGGCAGAGAGTCTTAACCAAAATCCGATCATGCGAGCAGTTGCAAAAATTTTGCGAGCATGAGCAAGTGAGCACTCATCTGATATCTGCGAGCAATTCGAGCAAAGGCCAAATTTTGCGAGCACTTTCAAATTGAATGGGATCATTCGAAACCCCTCTGGAGGACTTGCGCTGGCGAGAGATTTGTCAAATATGTGTGTTTGGTTCTTCTATCGAGGACAGTGCACGAGGTTTCCTTGTTTCGCTATCCAAGTAACACTGAAAACAGCTGTACATGAATCGATTCTCAAACATGGAAATCAAAATAAGGCGTCAAAGGCAAAAAGGACTCGTGTCTGGATCTTTTACCCATTTATCGCGGAAGAACAAAACTGCACCATGTCAGCCATTCCCTTTATCAAGATCATTTGGCTGCTCGCCTTTAATAAAACGAAACGAGGCGACATTGCCAAAATATCACGTTAGAAAGCGAACAAGTAGCAATTAAGTGATCACTAGCTTTTGTTCGTGCACGAAAAAAGGATTACTAACCGAGGGAAACGCCGTTTTCACTCCCCACCTTGGAAAAGTCAGCTATCTTCTTGTACCACTAAATCGTGTCGAACGTGCCAACCAGACGTCTCCAACTGAATTTGTCCACTTTGATTATTATTCGATCATACGAGTGTTGAGAAAGTTCGTGACATATTAAAAAAAAATAGACTAGATCTGCTTCAGGAGCGTAACTCGTATCAACGCTTTTTATCATGTTTGGTGGAACACATCCCTCAGTTTTGCATCGCAGTAGTCAAGGGAAAATAAACTCCTATTTAGTCCGTAAGACCTTTGTGGTCCATTATCATTGCGGAGATTTCATAGTCTGCTTTTTCTTTGTCGCAACCTGCCATTTTGTTTTTGTACTTCTTGTAGTCGTTGTCTTCTTTGACGTGACGCGTTCAATTTAAGTGTAAAACCACGAAAACAATTTTGATTGAAGGGATTGGTTTACGAAGTTATTGTGAATTCAACCGTCCAGTACTTATTCCTATTCTTTTCAGAATGTTATCACCCCCACGTTTCCCTCAGAACTTGGGTCCTCATTAATCGAAGGCTCCGCGTTTCCCCAGCTCCGAGGCTTATCATTTTTTTTTAAAAAGTCGGTATAAAATCCCCAGTTTCCTCACATACAGCTTGGGATCCCACCTTCCCCTTGGGAAGCGGGTGACAAGTGCATCATATGAATGCAATGAGATGCGAGGAAAACGGTTTCTCAAATCATCTTTCCGGTTCCCGTACCTTTGGCTCCCGGCTTCCGTCGCTTTGAGTCTTTTTCAGCCAAATTTCCCCACGTTGCGAAATTTTACCTCTTCAGTCTACCCCGGTTTCCGCTCTTTGGAATATACAGCCTCCCACCCTCTAATCTCTCGCTCCACTACTCCCGGGTTGCCATTCCCGACCCCCACCCCCCCACCCACCCCTCCATTCTACCAGTGACCACCACTTCACTTCACTTCTAGTAAAGCAAATCAACTGCACACAGAACTGTCAAATTTTGCTACAGGTTTTTTTGTCAGACGGTGATCCATTCCTTCTTGTAAGCGAGCGTGTATCCATTATTATTTTTTCTGCTTTCAGCGAAAAAAGAGCAGAAGATCAGAACGTGTTTTCGATTTCATGTAACATGATTAACGTCCACAAAAACAGTCTTTCAGTCGCGTCAGCAAGCCCGGTGATGGAGAAGCGACAGTCGGTCAGGAGCCATCTTGAAAACTGCTTTTATCGAAGTGAAACTTTAGGCAAAAGATTCGAGTGTGTGAGCTTATGGGCCTTATTTTAACTGAAATAGAATTAATTTTACCGGGATAAGGTGGCCCAAATTGGGCAAGCACTTGGGAAATAAAAGACTAGTGATACCTGTTGCAGCAGCAAGGATGTTATTGGGGAAACGTGAAAAATGTTTTTTTGTCCTTTTTTGCACTTCAGCAAGTGCAGTAGAAACAATGAAGAAGATCAGAACGTGTTTTCGGTTTCATTTAACACAGTTAACGTCCACAAAACCAATCCGTCATTCGCATCAGCAAACCCTAAGTAACAGTCGGTCAGGAACTATCTTGAAAACTGCTTTTATCACTGTGAAACTTTAGGCAAAAGATTCGAGTGTGTGAGTCTATGGACCTTATTTTAACTGAATTAGAATTAATTTTACCGGGATAAGGTGGCCCAAATTGTGCAAGTACTCGGGAAATGAAAGACTAGGGCAGGGGCAGATCCAGGACTTTTTAATAGGTGGTGGCTGATACCAATCGGCCACCAAACTCTACCTTAATTTACTTTAGGTTGTCCTACGTTTGTCGTAAAACATGCCGATTTATAAAGGACGAATTGGAGACTGTAACACTGCAAACTCTTAAAACGTATTTCTACATTTTTTGGAACCCACGGATTTCCGTTTGTTTTTCCACGTATTATATTTTTTTGGTGGGCTGTTGCAAAGGGGGGTGGCTAGCCATCCATTCCCTCCCCCGTGGGATCCGCCCCTGTAGTGATACCTGTTGCAACAGCAAGGATGTTATTAGGGAAACGTGACAAATGTTTTCTATCCTTTTTTGCCCTTCAGCAAGTGCAGCAGAAACAATGAAGAAGATCAGAACGTGTTTTTGGTTTCATTTAAGGTGGCCGAACACAGTTTTCGCGCGCGCTTTTGCTGATGCAATTGAGCGCGCGCACAAGGATTGCAAAGAGCGATCATTTTATCTACTCAACACCCACACTATCTGTGCTATTTTTTCTCTATTATTGAACGCAGTGTATTGATGGCTTTAGTCTTTTATTACAAAGATATGTTACAAAAGGTAACGACACAAAGAAACCAGCAATTCTCAACAATGAAGAAGATCAGAACGTGCTTTCGGTTTCATGTCACACAATTAACGTCCACAAAAACAATCCGTCAGTCGCGTCAGCAAGCCGGTGATAGAGAAGTGACAGTCGGTCAGGAACTATCTTGAAAACTGCATTTATTACTGTGCAACTTTAGTCAAAATATTCGAGTGTGTGAGTTTATGGGCCTTATTTTAACTGAATTAGAATTAATTGTACCGGGATAAGGTGGCCCAAATTGGGCAAGTACTCGGGAAATAAAAGACTAGTGACACCTGTTGCAGCAGCAAGGAAGTTATTAGGGAAACATGAGAAATGTTTTCTATCCTTATTTGCACTTCAGCAATTGCAGTACAAACAACTGTTAATTGCTTTTTAAAACAGGGAAATACAAAGAAGGGGTCAAAGGCTTTATAAAGCGGTCGTGTCTAGATCTCCCATTCATTTATCGCAGAAGAACAATATCGCATCATGTCACCTATTCCCTTGATCAAGATCATTCTGCTGCTCGCCTTCATGGTCGGATGCTGTTTGACCGGCTTGGTAAAAGAAGACCAGAGTAAGTACCAATCTTCTAGTCTATGCAAAAGCAGTGACGCAGCGAGTAAAATCAACATGGTCAAGAAACTCTTGCTGTTAACATGTATCACCGCTTGAAAACGTACCTTTGATGAACACTTTTGTCCTATCTCAAAGATGGTAAAGGCCGTCTCTGACCATACATTTACACCACATCAAAGATTATGGATGGTGATGGCCGTCTTTGATTTCTGCCAAAATTCGTGACACGGGCATCAAATATTTTTGATTAAGGCTTAAAAGTTGCTCGTTACAACTGCGAGTCATTCAGAAATGGGTGATACTCCTGGATTTTCTACCCTGAAGGCTCAGATTATTCCTTCAGGGATTTCCTTCATGAACTAGCGAAGGTGTTTGAAAAATGTTCGGTTTCTGTCGTTTGAGAAAAGGTGAGATATAACTGAAGTAGACCAGTTGCGAGTTCAGAAGGACCGGAACAGTAGCGCAATTAAGCGGCCTTGAGACGCGAAAGTTGTGAGCCTATGTGTGGACAAACGTAAGACCAACCTTTCAAAGTTTTAGGAGTTTAAGTTTTTGCTGAATATTTTTTACTTTTGTTGGTATTTATTAAAACAGAATGTTTCAAGAGCTTCAAAAAGACATCTCGAACGATGGGTGTTAATCGCTGGATTAACACCCATCTTAGATCTCTTTTTGTCGAGCGGCAAATTTGACCACCAAGTAGTTTATGGGTAGACGTGACTTTCGATGCGTGATTGTTCGGGATTGTCAAAGGTAAAGATACCCACGAGACATTTCGGTTAAACGTCTGTTCAGGAGAGTCAAACAGTGGGAGACCTTTGGATCCTAAGTTGTCGAAAAGCCATTGATTTCTTTACTGAATCATTTATCACCTAAAAGATTCGTAACCGTGGAAATATTAGTCCCTAACTTTTTCGGTAGGGTCAGATTTGCTATTTTTTGGCACTCAAAAAAGTCAGCTAGCATTTTCGTGAAGCAAGTTCGTGGAATGTAAATTTCAGCCAGCAATTTCTGAAAGGAAGATCTTATTCCCCAAAATTTTCGGCCACTTAATTTTCAACTAAGAAATCCGAACAGCTCAAATCCTTCTGAACTAACGAAAACATCTCTGAAACAGTATTATACATTGTAACGAGCTTAGAGATGTCTCTCTAAAGCTTTCAGTTGAATTTGCTCTTTGGGTGCTCTCGGATTGTTATTGCAAGCTTAAAGATCATCCGAATAGAAACTCTTTACCGGAAAAATTAAAACTATGATTGTGTTCTTTGAAAGGAGACAGTCTCGTCAAACAAGACTTTAATTTCTATTTACTGCAAACTTAAGTCAAAGTTCTTTCAATCCGCCAATTGTGAATATTGATGTACATTCTTCAGCGAACGGTTAGTTTCGGTTAAATATCTGTTCGAAAGGCCTTAGTCACCTCAGAATTTCGGATTAAACTAGATTAAACTAGATTAAACTAGAAGAGAAGTTTTCTTCGGTTAAATGCTACGTTAACTTTAGCAACATGGAGAAACTTTAGTCCCTTTTGTTTTCGGAAAGCTAAATATGTTGATATTTTGTATGAAGAAAGATCAACAGGCATTTCCGGAGTGGCATAAACAGCTCGTGATTTCGGCGTATGAGTTTGAATTCCGAAAATTGTCTGCCTCTTGCATATTCATCTACGAAAACCCAACAAAGCAGGCTGCTTATGGCCCACGTAAATACTATTTACTGATGGCACTGTTAAAAAAGGTCATTGAAGGATCTGAGAACGCAAGAAATAACTCTTAAACCTTTTCATAAAATCTTCCTTGTTGGGTACCCCTGGTATTGGAGCAGGCTGGCTCATTGATGCTCAAAGCTATGGCTATTTCGGCAAACTCAAAGAATCATGTTTTGTGGATTTAAAAAACCCTGATGTAAATAAGCAAGTCAATATAAATCTGATATTTTCCATGTACGTAATTCGGCGATGGGTCATTTCAGCATTTTAAGAGTTTTCTAGTTCCCCCCAACAATTTCAAATCTTGCAATCCTGTAATCATGCAATCAAATCTAGTAATCTTGTAATCATGTAATGATGCCATTCAAGGTATTTGTTGCAACTGATGCGCTGTGATTCAACACAGCTTTCCCGCCACACCAATAGACACTGAGGCAGAAAAGAGGGTAAAAAGAGTTATTCAGGTCCAGCATAATAATCATGTTTAGTGTGTTATTTTCATTGTTAATTTGGCAGGTTTTCCTTTAAAGCGACTGAAGAGAAATTTGTGGCAGTTCGGAAACATGATAAGCTGTGCGACAGGCCGCAGTAGATGGGACTACAACGGATATGGCTGTTGGTGTGGAAGTGGTGGAAGCGGAACGCCAGTGGACAGAACAGACAGGTATTTAACAGAAGCGTCCATTCGTCAAGTTCCTTCTTTTTCTCTGCTCCTAGGCACACCTAGCCAGTTTTACACGAGCCGGTGTAATCGGGGTTGATTATTATTATTATTATCATCACCACCACCACCACCACCGTCATGATCATCATCATCATCATCATCATCATCATCATCATCATTATTAACTAGATATATGTAAAATTCAAGTTTGTATGAAAGAGTACTCATTATTATTATTATTATTATTATTATTATTATTGTAAGTCACTGAGATTGAACGAGTAAAAATTATCATTATTATTATTAAAAAAATTGTTATGATCATGACCATGACCATGACCATGACTACTTCTATTACTATTACTGTTACTGTTATTGTTAATGTTGTTGTTACTATTATTATTATTATTATTATTATTATTATTATTACTATTATTACTATTATTATTATTATTATTACTCGGCCAATTCAGTTAAGCTTTTACAGTAAGTTTCATATTAAGTAAAAGTACTATTGCCATGCAAAAAGAGACGACTCTACTCGCACATTGGCGGACGCTCTCACCACGGCGCCAACCCTACTCCCCAACTGATAGCTGACAAGGTTAAAAGAACGACTTCCTGAAGACAATTTTTCCGACCACAACAATTTGACGAGTTTGTTGGATCTCATGATCTGTTAGCCAGAACCAGTATAGCTCAAAATTAGATCAAACCACAATTTGCTTCAGACGTAACTGTTAAAAGCGGAACCTAATTCGAAGGCGACGGTTTGCAACCTCCATAGATAGCTTTCCCAAGGTTTTAGAACTTTTGTGTGCATGCGACTGAATCGAGAGTCTTACTATTGAAGCGATATTCCATGAGGAGACTCGGGAAGAACGTTGCGTTTGATCGTCATGTTTTCATCGTTCCGAGGAACTTCTTCTTCTTTCCTTACTGTTTGTGTTATTAATATCCTAGATGCTGTAGGACTCATGACGAGTGCTATGATCGAGCCTTGAGAAGGGGCTGTAACCCGTATTGGGAGACGTATACCCGATCTAACTGCACTGATTGTGGTGAGGATCTTTTTAGTTGTATGGATCACCATGTGGCATGAAATTTCGCGGGATCTAAATCTCGCGATTTTCGCGGGTTTTTCTGCGATCCGCAAAAATTACATCCCATAAAAATAAATCCCCGCGAAAAAAGTCCGAGAAAATTATCTCCAATTACAAGGATTCCGCGCCAATGCTTGTCGAAGACGTGAAATGACGCTGATTAACGAACAAACCACGAAATGAGAGCTGTTTAACTTTGTCTGTTTTACCATACTGCAGCAGGATTTCACTTATTTTGTGCGGCCCAGGATGGCATACGAAGTTGCAGTCGATAACTCACGACATTAGCTGATTAGGAAAACAAATAAAACATCCCATCCCCTTGTTTTTATATGCAAGTAACTAGACAGAAAATTGCCGAAGATTCGTCATAATTTTTTCTCATTCCGTAAAAGTCTGAAATCCCAAATTCGCGAAAATTTGCTGTTTGATCATGATCTAAATGATACCAGAAACTTTAATAGGCGATTAGTCCCGGTGGAACCCCACGCAGGAAGCTAGCCCGTGGGCATTTTCTGTCCATTACATTCGCTTCGAAGGTTCTCAAATTGTCTTACTTTTGAATTTTCAACACAGGGCCACAGGACGGTTTAATTTACTGAGGGGGGGGGGGAGGGGGAACATCACGAGCGTCGAAGGCACTAGATTCTAGAGGGGTCCGAGGCGTGCTTCCCCGGGATTTATTTTAAATATATGGTCTCTGAAATAGCATTTCCAGCCATCTGAGACTATTTTCCGGCAATTTTTAACCGACTAAAACCATTGATCGGATATTTTGCTTCAAAGTTGTACTCTTCTGATTGAACAGGTTTGTACAAATTGATATGCAACTTGTCAGTGTTGTATGATGGATAAATTAACTTATTACATAGGCCCCACGAACAATAACATTTCTTTGCCTAATTCAGATGTTTGAGTTGACTTCGAGGGAAAAGACATCTTTAGGGGTATATCGTTTGCAGTCAATTTTCCAAACAACTGCTGTCCAAATTAACCATAATACACTCTTTTTCTATATGAGAGAGTTTATATAAGAGTTTATCATGTACCCAAAGCAATAGATATTGGATTTGTCGAATGGATCCTGGGAGGGTGGGGACCTTAAGTTGAATCTTGACTCCAGTTTAAATCGTGAACGGAACAGTTGGCTTCTGTGGCTCAATTCAAGCAGACCTTAAATTAATCAATCTCTCAACATAACATACTAAGATATTAAAGTTTTATTTATTCCCCGAAAAAAAAGCAGCAACAACCCCGGAAAAACGTAGAACAGCAATAATGATGTTAAGTATAAACTTTTACGACAGGTCTGTTTTTCTTCTTTATTTGTTAGCTTCAAGTAACAACGTCTGTGAGAAGCTCGTTTGTGAATGCGACGGAGCTGCTGCTCGCTGTTTTGCCCGCTCCAACTATAACTCCAATTACAAAGGTTACCGAAAGCACCACCATTGTTGAGCATGTCAATGGAACTGTCTTCAGTGACAGTCTGCAGACATGAAACGCTGAGGGGTCAGATGAGCGTTATCACCATAATCATCGTCATCATTCTTATCAATAGTATTTTTTCTCCTCTATATTTTTGTCCAGTAAATCTGCTGTGAGCAATCCCTTGTGTTTTAAAAGGGGATCACAGCACAGTTTTAGCGCTAAAACTGTGGTCCCCAAAATATAACAGGACACTCGCTGCGTAGAATTATTCTAACGCCCGTTTCCTAGACGCAATTCCTAGAGGTAAACGCTTGTGTTGTATTTCCTAAACGAAAATCACGTTTAAGTTATTGCATGATGTTGGCATATTACTCTAGTCCACGCTAGCAATATATACAGGTTGTAATTGTTCTAGTTTTTTACTCCCTGACGAAGTCAGCGTTTATAGTCAGACGAAACGCGTAGGAGACAATAAAAGTTGTAATGCTACAACTCAAGTTTGGACGGTCCTGCTCAATAGTTTCGCTTTTATTAAATTGTTCAGTTTTAAGAATTGTGTTTTTACAGTCTTTCTTGTATTGGTATTTTTCGTCGCGGAGTACCAGCACCATCAAACCCCATTTCAATGTAAACAGTGCTGGGACCAGAGATACACTTCATAGTGGTGGGGTTACAACACAAACAGAGATGAACGAGGATTTGAATACTGCCTGTTTGAAACATGTTCAGTATTAGAAAAGTTCCAGCCCCTTGTAAAGTCGACAAACTCACGACGTATTTACCGATGATACGCAAGTGCGAACAAGGGGTCCAAAGTTTCCGCCTTCCCTACCGCTGGCTCCCTCACCGTTTACTCCCGTTGAATTGCCGATACCGTTTACTCGCCCTTCCCGTACAATTTAGTGCCCTTTCCCGAACCGTTTACTCCCGTTTCCCGTACCGTTTGCCCCCACTTCCCGAACCATTTACTCCCGGCTCCCTTACTGTTGACTCCCCCTTCCCGTACCGTTTACTCCCGCTTCCCGTACCATTTACTCCCGGCTCCTTACTGCTCCTTACTGCTCCTTCCCGTACGGTTTACTCCTACTTCCAGTGTCGTTTACTCCCGCTTCCCATACCGTTTACTCCCGGTTCCCGTACCATTTAGAAAGCAAGACCCCAATCAAAAGTCCGGTAGTACCCCTCCCCCAAAACCGGAATAGGTATAACGAAAAGAGATGCTATGAAAGTGCTATGAAAGCCCAATCACTGCCCAGCAAGATCCAACTATCATCTAAACATAAAAAGGTTGCCATAGCAATGCAATGTACAATGTTCTTATCAGATTTACTCCATACTTTAGCTTTAGTTTATTAAAACTGAACAGTGACCTCACTAAACCCCATTTTGCTAATAACAGATAACAGTTGGGACTTCTAGGGTAGCTTGCTCAAGATTCTTTTATACTTCTGATGGTCTTTCCTTAGCATGCTAATATTTCCATCACATCAAGTCACAATTGTAAGAAATAAGAAATTGGAGCGATAGAAATTTTACACAACGTTTCGATGTCGTCATGACATCATTATCAAGTGACAAGAAAATAACGGTTTAACAGTGTTATATATGCTGTGAGAGGTGTGATTGTTCATTAACATATTTGTTTAAACAAATAGTTTCGCGCGGATGGAATCCGATTGCGTGTTCAGGCTAGGTTTCTTCTTTCTAATAAACCGCATTTCGTAAATCAAACAATCCAGTTTTCCGTTGCATTTCTTTAGGACGGAAAAATTGTTGGCAAGGTCGTCGATGTTATAAAGGTCGTGATCGTTCTTTAAATGCTTTGAGTATGTCGGGTATCTCGGGTATGTCGGGTATACCAGCCGGCATTTGCACCAACGTATTGATGAACACAGGTTCTTCGTAATCGGAAAGCATTTAAAGAACGATTGCGGCCTTTATAACATTGATTTACGAAATGCTGTTTATTAGAAAGAAGAAACCTAGCCTGAACACGCAAACGGATTCCATCCGCGCGAAACTATTTGTTTAAACAAATATGTAAATGAACAATCGCATCCCTCACCGCATATATAACACTGTTGAACCGTTATTTTCTTGTCACTTGATAATGAGGTCATGACGACATCGAAACGTTGTGTAAAATTTCTATCGCTCATTTTTATTTTGAAATGTTTGAACTTTTTATGATGGAATTATGACGTAAAATACATAGACGGTCTGCCCTTGTTTTGCAAAGATAGTTTCTCTTTTTTCAACGAATTAAAATCTCTACAGCTACGACGGAATGCAAGATACGGTCCTATTTAATAACAAAGTAATTCTCGTTGGAGGAAAACCAGTTTTTATCAAAGAATGGTTTGACAGTAACATTTTGTCTATACAAGACCTGCTGAATAGTAATGGTCAGCTACTGTCTTTCCACGAAAGACTGACTGCAATACGAATTCTATTCCGTCACCGCCCGCATGGAGGGCTTACATGAGATAGCATTACGCGAGCGCGAACTCAGTGTGTTGCCGCCTTTTCGAGCGAACAGAAGTTTTTTATGTCTAGTGAACATTTTCAGCAATAATTTGCTCTAAAGCATGATAGAATGCCACGGATACCAGTCAGAGGAAGGAAACATTTGGACAGAAAAAGAAAAGCAGCGATAGCTCTCAAAGTAAAAGTGTCCGAGGACATTGAAGTCCAATGTTGTGCATTATTTTACAAGAAATATGCAGTTAAGGCTCTCCAATGACTGCATAGGTACCATGCACTTCAGTTGTACAATCTCAGAGCAGTGAATGGCCTTTTTAGGGATTAAACAGTATTGTACATTGGCCAAAATACAAATAGTCCAAAAATGAAGTAGGGTCTAGAAAGTAAATTTAACAGCCTGCAATGATTACAGACTGATTGAGGGTTTTTATTGTTTTACTCAAGCAGCACATACTTAGTAAAAGCTTTTGCTGACAAGGATAATACAAATCTGGAATGATATTCCCACAACTCCGGTTACCTTAGTTTGTACTATCTAGTGAAACCACAACTTGTATGTCCCTAGTAGGATTTGTATGTCAAATAGACCCAATAAATTGTAGCCATTATAGCGTTCTGCAAACAGAATAAAAGTGGAGTGGAAATAAATAAATAAAAAATAATTATTATTCAAAACATAGTCAATGGAGGAAGACTGGGCATGAAAGCCTGCGGACTTCAAAGGACGAACTCTTTGTTTTGGTTTATGGCATTTCACGTGATCGCGAAGGTGCTCAGAATATCAAGATGGCGAGCAGCTAGTAGCTTTGCTTCGAGTTTGCGCGAGTTTATTCTTTTTTACGGATGATCTAGAAATAAATTAACTGAAATATTATGTGAAGAGGATTCATAAGTGATGCCAGGCATCAACTGCTTCGTCCTTGGCTCCGGATCGTGCAGACGATCGAAGGGAATAGGAAGTTTTAAGCTGCCTGTCGCGAAAGACGAGGCTCATCGAAAATGGTGTAACGACTGGCTCGGAGAAGTAGCACGCGAAATCGACCAGGATTTCAAGGAGCAGATCAAACACGACAAAGTTCACGCTTGTGAGAAACACTTCAAACCCAAGGATATTGAAATATACGTCCAAGGCTTAAGACATACTAAATTTTCGTGACAAACTCGCCTCGTGATTTAGTTTAATCAGCAAAAACCCTGTGCTCATAGTAATAGAGAAATGTTTTGCTGTCCAATATCATTTTAAATTCATCAGTTTCTGCCCAGTTAAACCTCACAAAATAGTGATTCCAAAGTGACAGATCAAACAAAGTGCTCTCAATGATGTCATGTGGCGTCTATGACGTCACAAATAAAGAGTCTTATTTTGTAGCTCAAGATTAGGATTATCTATTAAACGCCAAATAGTTTTTATATCTTCTCATCATAAAGAAACGCTAGGGTTGGGGTTAGGGTTAGGCTCGTCTCCGGATCGAGCTCTCCGGATTCGAGCCCTGGTTGTTGTGCTAACGAAGCGACAGTTGTCAGTCACAAACTGGACTTTAGCTAAGCTTTCAGTTTCGAGTAGTTTGAGCGGCTTTCGAGAGCAGAACGGTGCTTTCAAAGTTCGCTTTCTAGTTAATATTTAAATACGGACCTTAAGGCAGGTAAAGGTTTATAGTCCAGAGGAATCCGGCCGTATTGTAGCCCATGAAAACATGCACTTTTCCAGTGGAAATTACGAAACGAGGAGCGCAAAGCTTGCAGATTAAAATGCGAAATGCCGAGTTGAATTTGAAAGCAGTTACAGTTATTTACGGCTTGTAGCAGCATGCAGCAAGATTGCCCGAACTAGCGTAAAAGTTAGAAAGACTAAACTGCTCCCACTAGTTCTACTGCGAGCACAGAAGAGAATATCAGAGCAAGCTTTGAACTGACCACTCGTCGGTTCACTTCGCTGAGCTCGAGATGACCGGAGAACGAGCATTACTAAACTGCATGTAAGTGTTGTTTGAGCAATTGAGCATTTTTACAAAAATAAAGCTTCTCACCATAAACAGAGACAGTTCAATTGTTGTTTTCTGTCGTTGTTCTACTTCTTTAGTATAATTTCTACCTTCGTAACAAATATAATGTTTCTTATCAAAGCAATGTTTAGGTTTAGAATTTGTTTATTTTGCTACGTGTTTTGACGGCCGGAATCTAGCAAAACTCGTTATTTTAGTACAGTTCTAACATCACCGTTGCTAACAATGGTCTCTGTGACCCATATTTACTGCAGACAAATAGTTCGTTTCCATTGCGTTTGTCTGAGTCACAGAGGATGTTAAATTTGGGTCAAATTTGTCGAAATTCCGAAGCAAAAATTTGAAAGTGAACTTTCTGTCATCAACCCGTGCTCTGTTCTCTGATAAATCACGCTGTTTCAGCCAATCAGAGCGCGTTATATGGAAACTTTATTATAATTAAGAAATAGGCAAAACTGTTAATTACATTTGCTATCGCTAGAGTTCAGAGTTCTCTAGTTCCCGCCTAGAGCTGCTATGGATCGGGAACCGTGGTTTGTGGTTTACCGGTACAATAGAACATAGGTTTAGCAACTCTATTGACCAATCAGAGCGTGCGTAATATCTCAGTTATCTTATAAAACTCGATAGAAGCACGGAGAACATGTTTTCTATTTTTTTTAGAAAAAAATCGTGACGAAAAAAGGAAAACTACTTGTTAACTTTGATTATTAAAAAGCAAATTTTCTTTGCCCGCGCCATCATTACTTCAACAGCTCGTGCTAGTTCTGTGTTTCTATCGAGTTTTATATAACATCCCTAGTTATTCTCGCATTTTGATTGGTTCTTGCCTATGATCTATCAGAGGACAGACGCCCGATTTACGTCATTACAAAGTTTTTCCCTCTGTTTTAAAATGGCGGAAACTTTTGAGAATTTAGATAATGTTTTACGTGACTGGGCAAAAGATAAGGTACAAAAAAGTCTTGTCGAGGCATTAAACAGGTACGAGAACCAGGAAGAAGAAGGATAAAGCCGTTTCTTCTTTAGAAAATAACTCAGAAAAAAATACTCGAGCAGTCTCAGTCGGCAGTCGCGCGAAACTAAACCAAGCACAAAAATGGTCTTGGTAAGCAGAGAACCATTGCTTTATCTCGAATTTAGGAAACCCAATAAACAAAATGTTCATGAGATCAATATATTTAAAGAAATCAACTTTTCTCAGTCTCAAAATAACTGTTGGCACACTGATTGATGTCAGGAATGAAACATCAAAACATCAAAACAACACTTCTTAAAATCAGTTAAAAATAAACACATAACCTTGCTTTCCGATGCGAATGCTCCAGTCCGTGTCAGGGCACAGCAGCAAGCAAAGTATAAGTCACTACAGCTCACGGCCAACTGTATCGCAGCTAAAAGTTGTCCGCGTCACTATTTCAAACTAATTTGAGAATCATCAACCACAGAGGACACAAATTTCCACCGTCACTAACGCTCTTTTCATTCAAAACTCGAATCGAATAGCCTCCAGGGTGACCGCAACCACAAGTTTTCCGAGCGTAGTTTTTCAACTCCTGCAATTATCAAGGCAACGTCTAAGCTTTTTGGCTCACAGGGCTGCTCTGATGATAAAAAACTGGCTTGACTTTCTAGCATTTTGTTTAAGATTTGTAGATTTTTCAGTTCAATTCTGCTTTCGCTGTAAGTTTTCATTCCACGAGAAGTGACACTCGAGTCAAGTTTGACAGTAGCGTGATTTTTCTGGACCAATCACAGTTCTTTGCTACGCATAGCAACCAATGAGATTGCTTCATTTTGTATAGACAATAGATTACGTCAGATGACTTTTATTCGTGTTCGCCAAAGTGGGCAAAGGCCGGCTTTCGAGTTATGTTGAAAGATTTTGAAATTAAAGAGCTTTATCTGTAGTAGTTTGTTTCGTTATCATATAAAACAAATAGATTTCATGTTGCCGTGCGTCTGTTCAGTAATAGATCACTGAAGACCTCAAAATTTGGCGAGAACATCAGTGACACACTTGGCTATCGCCTCGTGTGCCACTTTTTTTGTTCTTACATTTTGATGTCATCTGTGATCTCTTACTAAACAGACGCACGGCAACATGAAATCTATTTGTTAAATAGAAACACGACTTTTAACCAATCAATGCGCGTATTTTCTAATATGTTATACATTACTTGCAAAAGATTTCAGACATTTTATTTCAAACGTTTAATTTTCGGACAATTTTTTATCTCATTCAGTTCGGAAAAATCTCGGAGAGCAATTTCGGACATGTCGCTGAAACACAGCTAAAAAAAATTATGATGTTTTACGAATACGTCGACGCGAAAATAACACAAATTCTATCAAGCCGTTACGTGTGCAAGCTGTAGTGATTTATTATGGAACAGGGAGCTTGAGCAAACCACGATGGCGACGCGTACAGGCAAGGAGAACGAGAAAAAATGATAGATTTCATGAGCAGAACAAATATTGTGTAAAAATTGAGTCCAGTTATAAATCTTGGTACATTTCATCGCCATACACCATAAAACAACTCTGCTTGAAATGACCATATCTGAGTATTTTGGAGAAAGTTAACCACGACGGCTAATTTTTTGCTGGCATTATAATCACTGGTATTAAATTTTTAGCTCGAGCAAAGTTTTAGATGCATAGAAGTACTCCACAGATCCAGCTAGCAGCCTATAAAAAAAATGTTAATCATTGTTATTATTATTATTTTTTTTTTTTTTTTGCTAGGCGTCGTCCTCGACGTTGGCGTCGCCATTTCTAGAGCTGCCCATGAACATTTTAAAAGGGCGTGTTCTGTGTAGTCAAGGGTTGAGCATAGAAACGTATTCAGTTTTGTAAACCAACTTAATGATTAAAGGTTCATTGCAAAAGGTCCCAGGCATCTGTCAAGTTACTGCAATAAAATTTCAGCATTTATAATAAACTCAAACAATTAAGAGAGGAGGATGAAAAATCGAGAGAGTTAATACCCAATGCATGTCTTATTTAACTGAAATTCCTGGCTAAGTGATCGTGGACCGACAGGTTCATTCTTACAAACTCAACCACTATAATAAAATTCCATATAAAAGAGGCAAATGTGATCGATACGATCTTTATGGTAGATCAGGACAATTTTACCGCCTTAGAGGCAACTAAGCCCTTCCCGAATATGCTAGCATTTTTTTTTTTTTTTTTGGCATTATTTAGTTAAACAAGCATTTTTTTTTTCATAATGTTTCTAAAAAAAAAGAATTGCTAGGCTGTAGCATTATTTGGCATTTTGCATAACTTTGATCTAGATTTCAGCACTCATAAGCTGGGATTTCAAAGCCCTTACCTAGTCAATCACTAAAATGAGTTTTATTTCATTTTGGTCAAAAATTCTAAGTGAATTTTTCTAGGATTGATTGAAGTTCGATCCGCCCTGCACAAGTTAGGGACTGGACTACTTTGGTGTTTGAGTGAAGGATTTCTGTAACAGTATGAACTGAGCACAGCTGGTCAGCGGTTGACTTTCAGAGGCCGTTCACGCGCTTGTTCAAACAAGATGGCGTGGGCACGAGGAGCAACTTTCCTAGTGAAGCAAGTTCTCCTTGTCCAACCTTCGACTGCTACGCAGAAAGAGTATTTTCAATACTGAAGGCGTCCTTCAACGAGCAACAGAATTGTGCTCTTGTTGACTACTCCAGGCCAGCGTCATGTCACAGTACAACAAGCGCTAAGGACTTCGAACTTTGATTAACTGTTTATCACTGGACAAGTTTTATAAACAAACAATTAAACACTTCTCACTTTATTCAGTTGCTGATACCCACATGATGTCTGAGTTTCTACGTTTTGCTTAAAATAAAACGAAGCATTTTCTGGAACCAAAGTAGTATTATTTCGAGAATCGAGCATAATTTGAGCATTTTTTTTTTTTTTTTTTGGACTTAAAACGAGAATTTCTAAGAGCATAAAATGCCAGTTTTACTAGCATAATCGGGAAAGGCCTAGAGGCAACAATGTGGACAGTTATATTGGCAATGAAAAGGTCAAAACTCATTAAGTGACAACTAGTTCAAGTCTTCGTGGTTAGCTCACTTTGAAAACGTATCTCAAGAGGTCCCACTGATAAGTGGCTATAGGGAAATATGAATAAAACACGCTAAACGATGCTAAAACACAATTTGCTATCCCTGGTGGCTAAACTGGAACGGACCAATCTCTCATATAGAGTCGCCGGGCTCTTCGGTCAGCGGCTGATTGGCAGGAAACACTTTGATGGTCAACCGCTGTCCTAGGAACCTGAATACTAGATATCATGGGTAAAAAAATTATGAAGATCACTTCAAGTAATGTCTATTTTATTACATCTAATAACAATCCACATATCAAAAAATTCAATTGCTACATAGCAAATTTCGTCACAAACAATTCTGATCTGCTACTATTTCATAATCACTGTTTTACTATTTCATCTCATTTTTCTAATGAGAATTGCCATGTATTTCGACATAAACTTCTGGCCATCTTTTAAAACTATTTAATCGCTTTTACCATATTACATAACCTTTAAATTTCGCTTTGTGCATGTTGCAGAAACTAATTTCACCGCTCTAAGTTTGAAAAATGCACATAACCTTTTTACCTCTACCAGGAGCCATAATCGATTAAGGCTCTTGCCGCTACACGTAACACTGATATTACACCTCAAAAACTAAGCAGTTGGTGTTTTGAATAAGTACAATCGTCCAAAAGCTGGCCCAAAGTGCAAATATTTTATCTGTTACCGCTAATTTTTCTTCCCTAAAAGGGACATCTACTCCGAAGAATCCCGAACACTGCTGAAGAATCTCGTAGCCTGGCCAAAGTTGCAAAACTTCCTATGATTTACCAAAATGCTCCGAAGACAAAGATTTCTGAATATAACCAAAGACTTCCCAGTATTTTTAAAAATTGCCTTAAGTTCAGGAAATATTTCCAAATTGCCTAAGACCGCCCGGTGTCTTTAACAAATTAATTTGCTTTTTATGTTACTACTAGCTCGGGTGGGAACTCCCATATAAAAAGGACGGGGGGTGCTCGTCGTATCTTTCAGGGGTTAAAAAGCAGTTTTGGTACCTCTTAGGGTGTTCAGCCTTAAAAAGTCCATAGCAGGGTCTTTTGCGATACCTTTTATCGAATTAAGCGGGAAAAGTCAGCGCCAATTAATAGAATTGTTATCTCTAAGGGCTAAAAAAAAATTGACGCCACGCCAACAACACATCATCTTGGAAATTCTCAGGGGTAATTCTCAGGAACTTTTCAAAATTTCCGACGAGCAACCCCGTTCTTGTTATACCAGAGTCGTCCTTGGGGTTACTAGATTAGCAATCACATGCATTAACTAGCTTTGTCAGACTACCTGTAAATATAAATTTTTGTATTGTCTTTAGTGTCCGAATAAACACTATTAAAAACTAGCGCGCTTCTAACCCTTTCTCTGCCACGCAACGTTACGCTCTTTCGAGAGAGGGTCCCTCTACGGAGATCGAAGCGTTACGTGACAGAGAGAGGGTCATTACGGACTAACGGTAAACCAGTTCAACTCCTCACTGGATCCAATAAAGGTTTCGTCTCGTTGTCCTGGTTACTGCAATACCAACGGCACAAACCCAACCAGAACTTGCGAAGAAGATGACACACCACAACAGTTAGCCGGCATAACTGCGATAATATCGCAGTGACCACAAGGAGCCCAAAAACCACAGGTGCAAAACAAAGAATGGCAATTTCCACCCCTTCAAAGACTTTCCACCAAGAGCTTAAGACATCTTCATGTGGAACTGCCAACGACAGAAAAGAAGCAAAAAACACGTTCACATTAGCTAAGACAACAATAAAGAGTAAAGAAATGGTTTCTGCTGTGTTAGCAATATTATCGCGAAATGGCTGCGTAAAACTGTGGTGAAGAAGAAAGAGAAAACAAAGCATACTCATAATGACAAGACGAGGCATTGGGCCAATCATAAATGTGTTCATCACAACAAGAATCAACCGTCGGCCGGTCATAATACCTTCCCAACTCAGAGATAATTTTCGACCCTCTTCCGGTCTTTTAAAAGAATCGTAAAGAACCCTCTCCACAGAATTCCTTGACTCCTGGAGTGGAGTCAACACCTCGTTCACTGGGTCGCGCAGCACTTGACAGAAGGAGATGAACAACCAGTAGATTAGCGATGGCAACGGCAAGAAACAAGCCAAGAGAAACTTCCCGACAGAAAGGGTCTTACCGTACAACTTGTATGAACCCCAAAGCAGCACAAACACAAAGGGTATCACAAATATGAAGACAAATCCTACCAAAATGTATTGCCACCACTGAAAACAAACATGGTTACCATCGTAAAACAAACGCTTCTCTGAGCCAATGGGAACACAGCGTAGCAGACTGAAGCTTATTCTACCTAAGGTTGTGTATCCTAGCAACAAGGTTTTTAAGATACCGCCAACATAAGGGCCAACAGAAGGGGCTCCCTGACCTCGAAACCTTTGCATTCCCCAATGCAAAACGTAAAAGAAGCAAATCATGGGCATTGTGCCAAAAACATGTGAGGCAGAAAAGAACTGTTTAGACACCGCCGTAAGGCCAGCAAATGGACAAATCATTCCAAAAGAATATGATTTGAAGTTAAAGAACCCGAGAGTTGGCTCAATAAGATTAGTTTTAATGACATGTTGTGACGAACTGGAAACGACGAGAAGATTTGCTGCTTGATAAAAGTAGAAGATAATCTTTAGATATCCTTTGTCAAAGTCATCATTTTGGCTCCCGGGTTGGCCTTCTTTGAACCACAAGGTTTGGCGCTTGATCCAGGTGACGATAGGAGGCGTAAATATGAAGTACAATGCCATGAACGATATATAAAATAAAGCCACTGGCCAGAACCAATAATCTTTGCACTGATGCGATGGTCTGCATTTTGTAGAGTAAATTGTCTCTGTGTAGTCCTCATTACAGTGTCCACACAATTCGCCAGAACGGTTACCCTGACAACCATTGTATTCTGGAAAGTTCGCTTCTTGAGGGGGACTACAATAACCCGCAGGACACATAGTAAACCGTAGCGTTGATAGATTGTTCTGTTCTTTAAATCCCCAGAAATTCGGCTTAGCGATTATATTCTGGGTACAGTTTCCTCCAAATGGACATTGAAGACACTGAAATCCTGGATCTATTTGTCCTTCAATCGCATGACCTCCCAGAAGACTATACGTATTCTCCGCGCACGCCAAACAATAATATGTTATAATTTGAGTTATAATATGGACCTTGCATAAAGTGTTTGAAATGTTCCTCTGACTTGTGATCGTGATTGTAGAATTAGTGTTGATCATCTCACTTCCCAAAGGACAAGAAAAGTTTGTCAAGTTTTCCTGCCCAAGAAATGATAGACTACTTTTGGCTACAACAATCAGAGTTATCTTGCTCCTATAGGGACTTGCGTTCAATGTGGTGTTGTATAGGACTATTGGTCCTTCGCTCCCGAAATCAATAAAAGAGGGATTTTTGCTGTTTGGTGTGTTGCGATTCGATTCTTTTACAATTTGATTAAAACGGCTGTTCTGTATATAAAGACTTCTGGAACCATCCACTGTGTAGACATGACTACCAAAAGAAGCAAAATTGTCAACAAAATGGCACCTGGAAAGTGTCACACTGCCATTAGTTATGTAAACAGCGCCACCCACTTCAGCTGCAATATTTTCTTCAAACGTTGTATTTTCAAATATCACGTGACTTTTGTAATGCCACGAAGGCCGGTAATCTACATCATGATCGCATTTTTCCGGCGGATTTTTAGTGTCCTCTGTCAGTGATAACCATGTGGCCCCTCCACCCTTAACGGAGTGATTTTTTGTGAATCGAGAGCTATTTATTGTGAAATGTACAGGTTCGTACGACAGTAAGTATATAGCGCCTCCACTTGACGCAGAACAGTTGTTGAATGTCGAGTTTATGATCGAAACAAATGCACTATCATAGCAACGATTATCAATATCATAATTAAGCAAGGTAAGTGCACCTCCACTCACTCTAATTTCAGTCTCATTCCCGCAGTAATTGCCGTCGAAAATGGAGTCAGCAACTTCAATACTTATGACATCCCGAATTCCTATTCCACCTACTGTGGAAGCTACTCTGTTGTTAAGAAATCGAGACTGCGATATTTTAAGTTTGTAAGCGTCCCGAATAACTGCAGTTGCGTCGAATGCACTATTTGAATCCATAATAACTTTGTCAAGGGTTATAACACTGTGATGGGAGATTCTACCTTCTAAAAATAGGGCACTACCGTCACCTGCTTCATTTCTTGAGAAAGTCGAGTTTTCTATTGAGGTCTCAAAGATACACGTGTTTCTCGTACGACAGTCATCCGTGATATCCCTAGAGTAATAAGTTCCTACTGCTCCACCTGAGCTTGCATAATTGAAAATGAAGTCACTGTGTTTAATGGCCAGCTGTAGATGGTCATGGTTAGAGTACCCGAGACTTAACGCTCCTCCAAACGATGATCTGCAGCCAATAAATCTGCAGCGTTCCACAGTCAAGAATATAGCACCGTCTAAGCGACTCGCCTGAAAAGTTGAACGATGAATGGGCGGTAACTCTGAAGTAACAAATAAGGCCCCTCCTCCGTACTCCTCTCCTACCACTTCTCCTTCCGCTAAGCTGTTCGTAAAAGAACAATCAAGAAACCATACTGAAGCTCTGTGTCCAGTGACCAAGACAGCACCTCCATTTCCATCTGTAGCGTTGTTATGTATGAACATACTCTCTAGTAAATTAAACCTGACCTCCACGCATTCAATGTCGAACGCCCCACCTTGAGAAGCAGACGTCTTGACAAACGATGAATAGGACACGTTCACTTGGCAATGATCGGTTCCTTTCAGTAACATGACTCCACCATTTCCTTCGCATTTGTGGCCTCCAAAACTAGAGTTAAAGATCTGCATCGAAATGTTAGATGCGTTTACCATGAATGATCTTGCATTTGTACTCGAGAGGCTGCTTTCGTTAATAAAAATGTTTACAGTGTTGCTGTGAACAAGAATTTCACTGTGACCGTCATTTGCAAAAAACTTTCGGCCCGACAATGCACTGTTTTTTATAAACTTCACTTTCTGAAGGTTGATATCCTGGTTGCCATTTTCCATATCTAAGAAAACAAGACCTTTTGAACCAAACTTGTTGTCGGAAAATGTGATATTTTCCAGCGTGATGTTTACACTTACAGAATGTTTATTGCCAGGTAATTCACTGAACGACACACAGCTTCCCTCATCTGACATTGCATTACCATGATAAAAGGAATTTTTGAGCTTAAGAATTACTAGGACAGCCTCTGATAGGTTCATTGTTTTGTTGACAAAAACCGAGATACACTCACTGTTATTGACAAAGGTTGAATTTGTAATTTGAATGGTTGACACCATCCTCCTACTCACTAAGAACTGCACACCACGTTTGCTACCTTCAAATTTGCATCTGTCGATGTTAACAGACGAATCCTGAAAATACACCAAGCTCTTGTCCAGGAACAGACCTGATAAGGTGATATGCATCTGCTGCGCATCATCAGAACCGTCAAACGTCAAACCCTCAGAGCATCGTATGTGCGGAGGCTTGGGACCGAAACCTACCAGAGAGAGGCTCTTGTTGACGTAAATTCCCGGATGTAGTGGAGTTTCTGATTGGCAGGTGTAGGGATCATTTTCAGTGTTTGTGCCGTTCAAGTGAATTTCATCTCCTCCTGACGCCAACGTGACAGCCCTCCAAATGGTTTCGCATGGGTTTGTCTGATTACATGACCAACTGTCGTTACCTGATGTACAGGAAATGTACAATTCCTTTCCTTTAGAAACAAGTCCTGTGTAATGGTTAGAAAGGAATAAAATCAACTATGTTGTCAATACAGCACTGTTAACCAAGTCGACTCTCTTTTTGATTCGTAGCGAAACGCACACTGTCTTGCGAATTAGGTATACTTCACTTTTTGGCTTAAATCTGAACTTTTTTCACCGGTTGTTAAGAGAACAGATAACCAGGGTTGGACGGTTTAAGTTGTTTTCTCCGGGAAGGGCAAGGTTGGGCTGATTAGAATTCAGTTAATTCCAGTTCATACATACATACATATATCCTTTATTACCTTTCCGCATGGGGGCTTTTCGAAGACAATATGGTACAATACTACAATTAAATACTAATATACTAAAATTAGTAATATTACATTTTAATTTACATAATCACGAATTTAAAAACTCTACAATTAATTTACGTTTCAATGCTTTTTTAAAAATTGAAATAGTTCTACTGTGTTTTAAAGTAAGGTCCAGTGAGTTTCAGATGGTAGTTGTCCGATAATAAAATGTTCTTTGGCCAGTGGCAGTTCTGAATAGAGGAATTTTTAATTGCTGAGAGCTCCTAGTGGTATGCGTGCTTATATCTGCACGTTTGATAAGGTCTGTTAGGTGAGGGCATGTTAACGGCATTGTAATTTGTAATCGGCGTCGTTATTATAACAAAAAATCTTTAAAAGTGACCGATAAAAAATCTGTACTATTGCATTATTTTCCTTGAATTCAATGTGCAGCATATATATATATATCTTTTTTGCCCTTGTTGGGACCGTGCACGGGGGGAGGAGTGGCAGGGGAGGTGTTGAGGCTATCACCCTGTAACTGTTAAAAAGCTATGATAATTAAACTTAAAAAATTTGTGACAGGTCCAAAAACGTGTCCTTTAAAGGTGCAAAACATTGAACCTTATATGCGATGTAGAAATGGCATCGTTATTTCCAAAAACGTTAGAAGAATCACTAATACTGGTTAAAAAATAGGCGACACACACGGGGGTTTGGGCCAGTTCGTACGAAAAAATTATCAAAACAATACCAAAAAATTTTTGACAGCCCTTAAATCTTCATTTGATCAAGAGAGCCCTAATTTTTTATCAGGTTGTCGCACTTTAAGCTTTAATATACTGCAAACGGAGTTTATGAGGGTGGCTACGTTTCTGCAAGTATTTTTTGTGTGCGTTATTCCGCGCAAACATTTTTTGCATTTCGCTAATTGAAAAATGACCACAATATTTGCATAGTGCCATCTAGCAACGGATTCTCAGTAGCAAATGAAGTTAATTCCAAGTAGATCAAGGAAAGGAATTTGAGCGATTTGAAAAAAAAGATGCTCGCTGTTCGGGCCAAGCCCGAACTCAGGCCTTGCCAGCCGGTCTAAATCTACGAGGAATCCGTCAATGCCGGGCCGGGGACATTGCCCAGGCACTGGCCTATCTGCTGATGGTTTGCTGGTGGCCAGCTGTCATAAGCAGGGCGCCGGGGAGGGTATATTTTTACTGACACCTGCACTTAACTGGACTTTGAGTTTTATGTGCCGAATAACCTTGATATTTACTGAACCTTTCTAGAGGGTGCTGCGTTAAAATGGCACTCTGCTGGATGAGCCCATGCCACGTGCATGCGTGACAGGCAAATCTCGTAGCTAGGTGGGTGGTCAGAGCACTTGTGGCCGCTGGGACTGTCTTTGAGCTGTCTCCGGGCATGTTTTTGCGAATACGGTCACGTATATTGATTGCAAATTGCTTATTAATTTCAAAGTAACGTCACACCTGATCAATTCAACCGAACTACTGATGATCATGCATTTTAGTTTCCCTTCCCGATACCAAACATTCACTGACATCCCTAAAGCTGTTGACTTTTCCGTGATTGTTACCAAATGTAGAGGTTCTTAATTTTTCCATTCGTCTTTTTTTTTCCCGTGATCTTATTCAAATCCACTGTAAACGGCACTTATGAAGCAGTCGTTTTTTAAATCTAGCACACAACTAGCCTGCAATCAAGCCCTCCTCTCTATGTCTCCCCCTTCTTTCATGAAATATGACAACTCCCGCATCGCAGGCTACTGGAAACCATGCTTACATTTGGCTAGCTGAAAAATAGCGGCACGATACTTACAAAGTGCCATGTGCATAACGATGGATTTCTTAGTCATAAATGGAGCTACTAACCAATAATTCATAAATAGGAAATGCTAGATTATGATTTTAGATTACTAACTAGTTTTAATTACCTTTACGTCTTTGCAGCTAAACAGAATTGCTGAAGTTCATGAATTGTTGTTTTATTTCCTTACTTGTTGATGACTCGCAATATCAGCTGCAAGTCCAAACACATGCGCAAGAGACAGATTTTTAAAATTCGCGCAAATGAGGAATTTTATACGCGACTCAGTTTCGATGTTTGTGCAAAGTAAAATAAATCTCTTCAAGTGAATTGTGGCTTTATTCTCACTCAGAGGATAGCACGTCAGTTATAGTAATCTTGTTCTCAGATCTCTTGTGGACGAAGGCGAGTCCGATGTGTTTTACGTAATCCCCTCTCAGGAATGTGGCATGTGAGACAAGAGCGCTTGTCCGCGGAGTTAAACGTTTGGCATAAAGCTAAAACTTATGTAAAAGGAATGGAGGTCGTGTAAGCTATGGTTCTGCAAAGCCTTAATTTTAGCTTTAAGTGCTTACAGCGTTGGTGATGGCGAGTGTATGTTAAGCGCAGAGGGCGAGCAGGAGGAGTCCGTTTTGGTTGCAGTTTAAACGCCGCCTTTCAGCTCCTCGCCCACCGCCCAATCTCCCGTTCCCTCACCGCCCTCGCAATTTCTATGCAAGGATTGGCCTGCTAAGCCATTTCCGAGGCTATCAAAGAAGAGGAGACCGTACTGATGCTCGGACACGCGGACACGAGCCAACACCGACGACGATGAAGTGCTTGCAACTCAAAAACGAGCTCGGTGACCCACATATATTTATTATCGAATGCAAATTTGTTTTGGAAAAGTTGAAGGGTGAATCTGAGAAACCCCTTCCCCAATTTGCAATTTGCAAAGATTTAAAGGTAGATCCAAATTTTATAGTTTGTGTCTTGGCAATTGCAGATACACGAATCACCCTTATTACTTTCCGAAAATGCAACCTTCCCCTAGGCATAAACACGCATCGGGCTCTTGGATCAATTATCGAACTACAGTGACTGGAACAGTTCAGACTTGCAGTATCGTAGAAGTCCAAAGATATATTAAGAAACGGAATACGATTATAATTAAATTGACCCGACAGAGGTTTGCTTCGTAAACATCACTGCTGATACACAATACTTCTCTACGAATGCCGGGTATTCTGCTTGCTGTATTCTCAAATTTTTTCTCGCATTGCTAACTTTTTTTTTTCCTTAATTTCTGGCCGCGTCAGACATTTGTAACTAAACACTGAGCATTGTGTCATACTGACCTGTGTTTATAACCAACACTGAAAAACCAATGATTCGCAACAATATAATTCAGCTTATTCTTACCATGTTGCGTACGTAACTGGTTCAAGTTGTTTCGAAACCCACCCACTGCTTATAGCAAAAATTTGCGGCAAAGTTCACCTCCAATCTTAGAACAAAAACGCAAAAAACTTTAGTCGTCTAAGTCAATCACGAGATTTCTACAGTCGGTGTATTAAGAGTAAAAGTGCATTCTCTATTTGAATAAGACCGAATGACGGAAATCTCGTGGAAACCAGACGAGTTAGTCACAAGATTTTCTCTATCAATATCAATGTGGTGTTTATTGAGATGTAGGAAAACTCGTGGTTAACCATGAGTCACCGGTTTTCCTCTATTTGTATCAAAGAACTGTTGAATTTAGTCTGTTAAAAACTGGACGAGTTACTCGTGAAATTTCCTGTGTTAGTATCAAACCCAGAGCATGTTTAAAGGTACCTAGGAAATCTCTAGGAGATTCAGGCAAAGTGGTCTTCTAAACACAGTATTTTTACGCACCGTGTTTACTTGAAGAATAAACTAAATCACGAGACGGAACAAGGCTAGTTAGTCAGGGGATTTTCCCTCTTATGATGAACGCAGGGATTTTCCCGAATAACAAACGAATTACAAGAGAAGCAAGGCGAGTTGATCATAGGATTTCTACAACTTGGCATGCCTTAACCCTTGGACTTACAACCAAAATCATCACCCCATCGTGGTACAAGGGTGGACACATTGAACGTATTTGTCTACAGCTTGAGTCCTTTTCGCACAAGTTTTGGCGGAATGTAGCGTTTGTTTATTGTGCACTTTAGCCTTGTATCAGGAGCTTTGGAATACAAAATTGGCCTCGAGGATAATCGTTATGCTTACGCCAATATTAGGTGCAGCTAAAGTTTGTAGTCATCCGGGCCCATTTCATGAAAATACCAAATAACTACCGATTATGGCCACGCGAAATCCTGGGGACGAAGAAGCGCGCGAAAAGAAGGACTACCGACTAAGCCAGAGAGTTTGAACTTTCACGGCCGAATGATTTTTCGGTGTAAATTTTCAATCAAATTACACGTATCCGATGGAATTACTTATCTTAATGGCCTCTCGTTATCGGCTGTCGTACGCGTAAATAACCTTGGGAGCTGTAAATGTTAATGCGGAAATTTCTAACACGGAGTTTCAACCGAGAATTTCCGTTATGTATTTGACATAGGAGTGGATTTCTTGCACCGCAAATTCATCCAACTTCGCAGACATGTTCGCCGATAGTATCGAAACGGCACAAGTGAATGTCTGGATCAATCTTTAAACGGAGCGACAGGCCGGAAGGCGGATTTGGATTCAACAAGAGACGATGTTCTCTCGCTTACGGTGATCCGGACGAAACGCTACTATATTTAGCCGTCAAGGTATCTTTTAGGGTTGCAGTAGAAGAAATTGTGTAGAAAAAAGCTGTCATGTCCGGGTGGTGTTCTTCACACCAGGCTTGATTTCTTTGAGGGCTTTAATTCAACTCGACCTTTTCACATGGGAGACCCCACTTCCCCCCCCCCCCCCCCCCACCCCCGCTTCCCAACTGGACCTAGTTCCAAGTGGAGCCCAGCCGGAATGAAGGCTGAAGGAATTTTCCCCTGTGTTTAAATAAAGTTACCTTGCGTTACACTCAAGAGAAACCTAATGATACCCCTCCCCACCACTTCTCCTAGAGTAACGAACAAACGCGCCCTGAAAAAATTAAATCTTCCACTTTCTTTCCTTTCAATACTTTATTTCATCTCTGCTAATGTTTGTCCTTCACGTGGAAACAAGACGAGTTAGTCACGAGATTTTCTCTATTGATATCAATGCGGCGTTTATTGAAATAAAGAAAAACTGCTGGTAAACCATACGAGTTAGTCACCAGTTTTCCTCCATGCGTAAATGAAATGTTGAATTACCTGAATCTGGGGGAGGTGTCTTAGAAAACTCGACAAGTTATTCGCGAGATATTCCGTGCTAGTATCAAACGCAGTGCATGTTTATAATGTAATAAACTAAAGGTCCCTAAAAATCAAAACTTCCACTCCATTTCGTTTGAATACTTCATTTCATCTCTGTTACTGTTTGCCCTTCATAATGCACTTCTCTAACTTATACATTGTACTAAAGGCGTCGTTTTTACGTTGTGGAAATGCAGCCTTCCTCCAAGTAGATTCGCACAACTCTTTCAACAAATATTAAACTACAGTGATTAGAAAACTGTCCCAACTTGCAGGATCGCGTAAGTTTAAAAAATGAATATAATTATAATTTGACCCGACAGAAGTTTGCATGGTAAACACAAGATCAAATCACCAAATCACTGTTAATACAGAGTTGAATGACTTCTCTACAGGAGAATATTAGCTACGAATACCTTGTGTACTCTGCTTGCGGTATTCTCGTATTTTTTCCGCGCCATAGAATTAAGAAACTGTTACCTGTCACGTGTACCGTAACAATGTGCACTGTATTACATCGACCTATGTTTGTGTTCAATGCCAAGAAAACCTACCTTTAAGAACGATACACAACAAGATGTAAAGTGCAGCTTGAACTTTTGCCATGTTGAGTACGTGTCTTGTTCAAGTTTCTTCCAAACCGACCCACTGCTTACAGCAAATTGCCGCGGGAAAATTCACTTCGGATGTTTTAACAATGACAAAAAAATTCAGTGGAGTTAGACAATCAGACAGTTTCACAATGACGTGACTTTTTGAATATCGGAATACTCGGGGAAAATCAGGTGAGTTAGTCACGAGATTTTAATTCTGTATTAAGATCAACGCAGTGTTTATTAAAATAAAGTCATACTCGTGAAAACCATGCAAGTTAGTCACCGTGCAAAGGACTGTCGACGAGTTATTCGCGAGGTTTTTTTAACAAGTATCAAACGCAGTGTGTGTTTGAATATAGCGTGAAATCTCTTGAAAAACGCAAGCAAGTTTGTCTCCTATTACTATGTTCATGAGCAAAGTGTTTACATACAGTGTTTACTTACAGAATAAATGAAATCGCGAGAAAACCAGGCTGGTTAGACGCGAGCCTTTTTTTTTTTCTATTTCTGTGAACACAGGGTTTTTTTTCCCGAATAGCGAAAGAAATCGCAAGAAAAACAGGGCGAGTTAACCACGAGATTTCCTTATCCACCGTGATACAAGGAGAAGTGAATGTAATCCCTAGCATTTCTTTTTATTGAGAAATATGAAAATTACTTTGCGTTTCATAGATAACCCTAGCCTAAGCTTGGCCTACAAAATAAGATTCTTTATTTATGACGTCATTAAACCAGTGCACTTTGTTTGATCTGCCATATTGGATTTCACTAGCTATTTTGTTAAGCTTAATTTGATGGAAACTGATTGATTCAAAATGATATTAGAAAGGAAAACCTTTCTCTATTACTATGAGCACAGGGTTTTTGCTCGATAAACGAAATCATGAGGAAAACTAGGCGAGTTTGTCGCGAGATTTCAGTTACTTATTATGTCTTAAAGCTTCTTAACCCTCGAACGTATATTAAGCAAACTCATACCCCCACTGTGGTACAAGGGTGAGTGAATAAAACTCCTAGGCTTTCTTTTTAATGAGAAATATGAAAATTATTTTCCGTTTAATATGTGACCCTAAGCTTGGCCCACAATCTTTTGTTATTTCATCCTCAAGACGTCATTTTATTTTATAATCAGGATCTGTTTATTATTTATTATTGAGATCACTTTCTTTGATTCGCCATGTTGGATTTCACCATTTCGTCAAAGTCTTCCACGACATATAGTCATTTTTTATCACTACAAAATGCACCAAATCACTACTCTCCTTGTTTTAAGAACTACCTTTGTGTTAAGTATGTGGGAGGCGCGGTGGCCGCATGGCTAATGCGCTCGTCTCCGGATCGAGCTGTCCGGGTTCGAGCCCTGGTTGTGTTGTGTACTTGGGTAACAAGCTTTACTCACGAAGTGCCTCTCTCCACCCAGGTGTACAAATGGGTACCGGTGAACTTAATGCTAGGGGTAACCCTGCGATAGACTAGCATCCCACCCAGGGGGGAGTAGAATTACTCCTAGTCGCTTGATGCTACGCAAGTCGGGGTAAGCTCCAGCCTGATGGGCCATGTGGCAAAGTATACTTTTGACGTTTAGTTTTCATTGTTATTTCTCATAGCGTTGTTCACCATAGACAAGTGAGTAGCACAGTAAGGGAACTCGTTACGTTTTAACAGGCGAAGCTCAAAAGGGTTCTTCGTTTTGTAATAGAACGCAAAAAGGCTCTCGCGTAGGTGAAAAGATGGCTTAAGTTTTTGCTAAGTGAACAGTCATTACGCTAGACAAAGTATTAAATCAGTGTTTCCGAGCTCTAGAGTAATAACGTTTTGTATTGATTGCAAAACTCAATGACAGATGCTTTTGTTACTTTACGGCCGCCATATTAGCGCCCCCTCGAGGGACACCAACTTTGTGTACCAAGACAAATTAAAACAAAGCTTTATACATTGGGTAGAAACATTTCTCTGAACAACGCGCTCGTGAAGAACAGGACCTCTAATTCCATAAAACTCTAGCTTGAGTAACAAAATGCTATTATCCACTGTGTCAAATGCCTTTTTAAAGTCACGAAATATTTCACATGAAAAAGGCTCACTATTCAGATGGTTTTGAATTGTGTTAACAACTTCAAGGAGTGCATGTTGGGTCGGCCGCTTCTCATGAAAGCCGTGCTGAGACTGAAACAATATGCCGTGCCGTTTCCTCTTCAAAAAAGGCTTTAAACAATTACACATTACTTCCTCAAAGATGCGATTAGAGATAGCACGCAACGAGATTGGTCTGCAATTAGCTGGATCGGTTTCATCATTATTTCAGATTATTTTATGATACCACTGTAACTCAAGCATCTTATAATTTTGATGGATATTGACCTGTACTAACTGAGTTGTTCATCATTTTGGCCAAGAGTTTAGTTAGGTCGCTCTTTGCACGTTTCAGGATACGAACAGGGCAAGAGTAGAAGCGGTAAGTCTTGTTAGGTGGCAAACTCATAATTTCTCTCTCAATTTCAAGCTGTGTGACAGGATCAAAAAACGAAAGAACCCTGGAAACTGCAATCATGTAAGTATTTGCTAAAATGGTTAACACTGAGGAATTTTGCAAGCTAACTTTCTCCCGACCGATGAATTATAACTGTTAATGATGCTGGGAGGTTCTGAGGGGTTGCAGGAAATTTCCTCCTGTTAATTAATTCATTTATCCCCGGCCATGTATTTTGTATTTTGCTTAAGTTATCACTATAATATGCATGGTAATACAATTTCTTACTGTGCCTAATAAGATAGTTGCTAGTTTGTTCCTATAAAGTTTATATTTGTCCCCGTCACCAGAAACAAAAAACGCATTTTTCACTGTTATCGATTTCAATAGCCCATTGCAAATCCAGGGCTCAGAGAACTGCTTAGCCTTACGTTTTGACAATAGAACCAAGGGTACATGCTTATTTACAAGTTTATTCAGTTTAGTAAGGAATCGAGAAAACAATTTGTCAACATTGGTTTTCTGGTTAGATAAAATTGAGTCCCAGCGAATTTGCAGCAGATCTGACGCGAAACGTTCTTCGAAGAAGCGGGAATAATCCCGAATCTTAAGCATTTTAGGATAAGATTCTGTCCCACAGGTTGAGATACACAAAACTGAAAGTAGTGGTCGCTTATGTCTGAGGCGATATTACCGTATGAGATCTGACTATCAGTTTTGTTCACAAGAATATTGTCAATTAGACTGGCCGAGTTTTTATAGACTCTAGTGTGGTTATTAATAGGGGGGGATAAAAGAATAACTTTGCAAAGAAAGTAGGAAGTCCTTAGAACAGTGGCAAGTCTTGATGTTTAGCAGATTAATATTGAAGTGACCCATAGTATACATAGTTTTACCTGATGTACTGAATTTTTCTAATGCTTCATCAAAATAAGCTTGGAATCAATGCCTGTTTACCTGAGAAATAGATCAATGACCATTCCAACTCCTCCAAAGGCTAGAGGTGTTGGTACGTATTCAAATAGATAACCAGGAAGGTCAGGTTGTATGGAGGAGAGATTTGAGTCAGTAATTTTCGTCTCTCTAACTCCAATGACGTTGAAACGGTATCCGAACTCAACCAAAAGATAAACTTCGAAGTTCTCGAGATTGCGCTTCAGACTTCTGATGTTATTGTGTACCAAGGAGAAGGTTGCATTACTGCTAGATTGTGCTACATGTAATTGGTTTTTGGAGTAAACTAAAACTGTGGGGAGAGTAATATCGACTTCGAATACACTGGTTAAACAAATTGAGAGCCACTGCCTGTAAATTGGGAGAATCCGACGACAGGTCGGAAAATTCGGGTTTTCTTTTATGGCGTCAAAAAGACCCTTTTGGTGAACTATTTTCAGAAATGTACTTTTAAAGTTTCAGCGAGTTCACATTTTTGTGAAATCTAGGAAAGTTCGAAATACTGCTCAATCAACCAAGATGGCTGATGGAATTTATGCAAACTTGCACATTTTCAATAGGCTAGCCAGAAAAAAGGGAACTTGCCTGGATTTCATATTAGCACAGTTTGTAATTTACACGTTGATCATTACTCTGAGCTAAAAGTCATCTTGAAGTAAATATGTTTTGTCTAGTTCTTGGCCGTTTGAAAAATACAACTATCGTAATTAAATTTACATGTAAAATTTCAACTGATTTTAGAGGGTCATAACTCTTCTAGTATACGAATCCCTCAACAAATAAAAGGCTCTAAAGGGAGAGTTATGCTATAGGTATACCATATCTAAGTGGCTAGTTTGGCCCGTGAAAATTAAGCGCGCTAAACGAAAAACTGTAATGGGTATTTTGACCAATTGCGCCTTTTTGGGACGAACGAGCAAGAACTTTGTTTTCGCAGTCATCTTTATAAACATAATTCGACATGTTTCATAACACAAATTATTCGTAGACATCGTGCATTGTACACTAAAGCAATACTTTAAATAATACCTCAGAATAATCCTTGGTTATAGATGACACAGTCCTCTAGAAATCAGCCGCCCAAGCAGACGATTTTTGCAAAATGTCGGTCTTCAAGATGGAATGGTAGTCCTGCATTCAAAACTTGAGCACCTTTGGCGAATAAATGGAGAAAAGGCATCGCTACTTTTTCCTTGGTTATCTCTTGTTATAAGTTCTCTCTTTTTACTTTAAAAAAGGGGAACCAATCCCGGCTGCAACGATTAATAGAACGTTTGCTCGGAACGAAATGCAAGTGTATAAGTAGCGTTTGTGTACAATGCAAATAGTTCTCAGCTCCTTGTCACGGTGTCACGCCATGCAATTGACCAGTCACAGTTTTAAACCGCTGCCTTTGAAATTTTCCCTCTAGATTGTTTTAGAATAAAATACATAGGGAAAATGGCCAAAAAGGAAGTAGCAAACGTTTCTCGGTTTTATCTGTCAAATTTACGGCGATTTTGGAATAGTGAAACTCCCGTTCGTGACTTCATGGCCCGTCACAAGAGTCAAGCCGTCTTCTCACGTAGATTTCTACAGGACTTTGCAATCTATAACCAAGGCCATTGCTTAGGTATGATATAAATTATTGCTTACATGTGTGATACATAATGCCAAAGAATAATTTGAGTGATGAAACATGTCGAATTATGTTCATAAATATGACTGCGAAAACGAAGTTCTTGCTCGCTCGTCCCAAAAAGGCGCAATTGGTCAAAATACCCTTCATAGATTTTCGCCTAGCGCGCTTAATTTTCACGGGCCAAACTAGCCACTTAGATATGGTATACTTATAGCATAACTCTCCCTTTAGAACCTTTTATTTGTCCAGTGATGCGTATACTAGAAGAGTCATGACCCTCTAAAATCAGTTGAAATTTTTGTGTAAATTTAATTGCGATAGTTGTATTTTTCAAACGGCCAAGAACTAAACAAAACATATTTACTTCAAGATGACTTTTAGCTCAGAGTAATGATCAACGTGTAAATTACAAACTATGTCAATATGAAATCCAGGCAAGTTTCGTTCTTTCTGTACTGGCCTGTTGAAAATGTGCAATTTTGCATAAATACCATCGGCCATCTTGGTTGATTGAGCAGTATTTCGAACTTTCCTAGATTTCACAAAAATGTGAACTCCCTGGAACTTTAAAAGTATATTTCTGAAAATAGTTCACCAAAAGGGTCTTTTTGACGCCATAAAAGAAAATCCGAATTTTCCGACCTGTCGTCGGATTCTCCATATTTACAGGCAGTGGCTCTTAAAATCCGGATTTATATTTGCATCAGTATTCAGACTAAATAAATCTAGGTCGTGCATACTAACCAGTTTATCTAGGTATTTCTTTGTTGGTGAGGGACTGCACAGGCTATTCTTAAATTGACCATGGAAAGGAACAAAATCAAAGACAAAGTATGGTAGCTCGCGAAATAATAATGTTACAACCTTACGAGCACTTCTAGCAATCATGGTCAATTATAAACTTGCTAACCACAGTGTAATAGTGGTACTTATCTGGAGAGCTAGCAGATCAGGAACCATTTTCCAGTCTACGCAAGTCAACCGTATTCTTAATTTGCAGTACACGCGCATCGCTATCCTTCCTGAGGTAAACAATGGAGCCTTTCGCCCAGCAACATTGGTACTGGTGCCGATCTTTAAAACAAGAACTGCTGCATTTTCGGGGTTAGATGATCAAATAGTCTCACTGCTGTTGGAGGCGCATCTTCAGCGGATCCAAGAGTAGCTGGAGTTACCTTGCTGCAATAGCATCCTTCCGATGTGCCATCACGTACTCTTTAACAAGCCTTCGAATGAGCTTGCAAATAATTGGCTTCGGGCCACCATCCGTGAAGACCTGGTTGGCACTAGGCGTGCATAGGCTGTACAGAGTATCTTGGATCGGAACTTCAGCGCCAATCACAGAAAAAAGTTTAATGCACAGACGACTGGTCTCCAGAGCAGACTTTTCAGGATGCAATGCAGAAACTCCCATAATATTGGTGTTAAAATAGTGTAATCTGTATTTCGTGAACTGCATTACCAATAAGGTCAACTTTAGCGCTCACTTCAGCGAGTTGAACACTTAGTCGCTGGAGTTCACGTTTAGCATGAGTTTTAAAGCTTCTGAACTGATCAAAACCATGGCTCATAAACTCGAGACTTTTCTGAGACTCCGCGACAAGTGCAGCAGCGTCATTAGCTTCTTGCCGACGCACTGAGTTCCTTCACGAGATTCTCGAGTTCGCCGACCATTGACTCTATTTGCTCCTTGAGGGCTTCGTTTCCCTTCCGTAATGACGAAATAGACTCCGGCATGATAGCAGAATGAGGAAAAGACGCTCAAAAATGTCTAGAAAGTTTGAATCGAAGAGCTGCATTATAAACTCGAGCTCGGCAGAGTTCAAAATCAAGCGGCCATCTTGCCAGCTCACCGCTGACCTGGAGAGGGGTATCGAATGGTCTTTGCGAGCATGCGAGCAGTGCGTTTATTTTTGCGAGTTCGAGCAGTGATCACTTCTGTCATGCGAGCAGCGAGCACTTTAGAAATAACAGATGGCGAGCAGCGAGCACTTCGTTAATTTTCCGCCGCTAGCTGGAATGTCTCTCTTATTAATTAAAACGTTGTTTTGGGCCAAATAATCTGGCTGACACCTCCAAAACAGGACAACAGGCACAAAACCAGGCAACGTGTTAATATAAGATCTTATCGCGGATCCACCAATCCCAGGCATTCCTATCAGCTTACAGCCAATTATGCCTTGTTTGCTATGCCGTTTGATGCATAATTACTTCAGTTAGCTTCAGGTGATTCAGTGAGTGGACGCTAAAGGAGATCTGAAGCTTTCTAAGGCTCTGTTTACAAACAAATAGGGTCCCTATCAAGAGGGTCAAAGATAGCCGCGTTTACAAGCAAAATGTTTCAGGTAGGGTTACCCTACTACCTGGGACTGAACTTTGGCCGGTCAGTTTCAATAAAACGTCAAGAAAACGAGGAACCATTTTTTCAGAAACATTCATGGCGCGTGCTTGTCTCCCCAGTGTTTCCCAGTTTACCATACCGGAAACATTGTTTCCAGTGTCAATTTTTGTTTCCAAGATGCAAATTATGCTTCCGCGGTAGAGAGTTTTAAACAAAATCCGATCATGTGAGCAGTTGCAAAAATTTTGCGAGCACGAGCAAGTGAGCACTCATCTGATTTCTGCGAGAAACTCGAGCAAAGGCCAAATTTTGCGAGCACTTTCAAATTGAATGGGATCATTGGATACCCCTCTGGAGGACTTGCGCTGGCGAGAAATTTGTCAAATATGTGTGTTTGGTTCTTCTATTGAGGACAGTGCACGAGGTTTCTTTGTTTCACTATCCAAGTAACACTGAAAACAGCTGTACATGAATCGATTCTCAAACATGGAAATCAAAATAAGGCGTCAAAGGCAAAAAGGACTCATGTCCGGATCTTTTACCCATTTATCGCGGAAGAACAAAACTGCACCATGTCAGCCATTCCCTTTATCAAGATCATTCTGCTGCTTAAGAAAACGACACGAGGTAACAAGGAGGTATCTCGTTAAAAAGCGAACAAGTAGCAATTAAGTGATCACTAGCTTTTGTTCGTATACGAAAAAAGGATTACTAACCGAAGGAAACGCCTTTTTCAATCCACAACTTGGGAAAGTCAGCTATCTGCTTTTACCACTAAATCGTGTCGAACTTGGCAACTAGACGTCATCCAAGTGAATTTGTCCACTTTGATTATTATTCGATCAGACGAGTGTTGAGAAAGTTCGTGACATATTAAATTAACAAATTGACCAGGACAGTACTGGGTAAAAAAAAATAGACTAGAACTGCTACAGGAGCATAACTCGTATCAACGCTGTTTATCATGTTTGGTGGAATACATCCCCTCAGTTTTGCATCGCAATACTCAAGGGAAAATAAACTCCTCTTTAGTCCGTAAGACCTTTGTGGTCCATTATCATTGCGGAGATTTGATAGTCTGCTTTTTCTTTGTCGCAACCGGCCTTTTGGTTCTTGTACTTGTTGTAGTCGTTGTCTTCTTTGACGTGACACGTTCAATTTAAGTGCAAAGCCACGAAACCAATTTTGATTGATGGGATTGGTTTACGAAGTTAGTGTGAATTCAACCGTCCAGTATTTGTTCCTATTCTCCTCAGAGTGTTATCAACCCCACGTTTCCCTCAGAACTTGGGTCCCCTCATTTCTCCAACTCCCTCATTTCCCCAATTCCGAGGCTTATTAATTTAAAAAAAAAAAAATAGCCATACCAGAATACTTTGTTATTGTAATTTGTAATTTGTGATATGTGTAATTTGTTAAAGACGTGTTACTTTAAATAAATATATAAATTATTATTTTTTTTTTTTAATCACTATAAAATCTCCAGTTTCCTCACATACAACTCGGGATCCCGCCTCCCTTTTGGGAAGCGGGTGACAAATATATTTTGTAACGTTTCGCTGATTACACTGGAGTATGTTCACTATGTATGGTTCGTGTAGAAGTATTTTAGGCGTGAATCCCTAAGGGACTAGTAGGCTATTTAAGAATTTGTAAGTTATGCAAGAGCCACTCGAAGGCATCTCTTTCAACTTTGCTTTTGTTGTTATGTCGTCGGATACTGAACGAGCGAGCGTTCCCGCTTCGATCGCGCAATCCTTCACTGAGGGAGATCCTGTTCATAAGACTGCTTCACGAACATTGTTTCCTCGTCTTTTGGACGTTACGTTTGATCAGAGGTTCGCTGCATTCAAACGCGATCTCGACGAGAAACAAGCCGCCACTCAGTCTCAACTGTAGAAGCTAAAAACGGTATCCAAGGCTTCGAGTTCTTTTAACTCTAAAGTACAATACGAGTCTAGCAACTCTCTGCTTGATGCAACAGACGGGACCATCAAGACCATCTCAAAAGGAAACCTTTCAGCAGCCAAGTTATTTCGTTCCGTGGACAAGAACCCCGCTGTTTGGGCAGCAGTGCAAGTACGAGTCGGACGAACTCGCCGAAGATTCATAGGAAGAGAAAAAGCTCTGATCAGCCGAAAGACGAGCGCTAGCTAAGATCCGGGAGAAAAAGCGGAAAAATGCGTCTAGCTGGCCAACTCTACAGCTACCCGCTCTACATCCAGTGAAGCTCCATCTACTCATGGTCTATCCACTGGCAATTATTTTTCTTCTGATCAGCCTTTTTGTTTTTTCGCATGCAGTCCTTTCGTGGACGTCAGCCTCAACTAGCAGACAAGTGTTTCAGCTGCGGCCAAATAAGCCTCTGAGCAAATCCATCTTCCTGCCCAAGCCGTTTTAGAGGAGCCGCTGCAACCCCTCTAAGCAGTAAAAATACATACTTATGGCAAATACCAAGCTGCATTGAAGAGAATGGGATAAGATGAGTATATAATTTATTCAATATAATAAAATGATTGGGAGACTTTGACCCAGTTGAACTTATTGATAATTTTGTTGAACCATGTGATTCAAGGTTTTTTGGAAGTCTTGGAAAGACAATTTACTCTAAGGGGCTGAACAATTTCTGTAGCTGTTCATTTATCGTTCGCGTCCAAAACTGCGTCCATTACTTTTGACTTTGTCATGACAACCACAAACTTCATATAGGTTTTGACAAAAATCAACTTTTTCGACATACTTGTGTATTTTTTTTTTTTCAGCTTTGTTCATCATTTTGCTGAATTTTACCAAATTGTACATTTCATAAGCATTCTGGCTTCATAAGCATTCTAGATTATTTTTTGATTTTTTAAGAAAATAGTAAAATCCAAGATGACGGATCCAAGATGGCGGGTCAAATGACGTCATGCTACTTCACAGCCAAAAATTATGTCATTATTTTATAGAGCAAGCTCAGGGCTTTCTATTTAATGAATGTAAATTTATTTTCTGTGCCTTAATAGAACGAAAACCCAAGGAGGGAGTTTCATCCCCCTTATACCACGATGGGGGCATTAGTCCGAGGGTTAACGATTGTATTAGCCCTGATGACTGAATGAATGAATAAAAGACTGATTATTAGGACGGAACGCATTATATCTAAGTTAAAGGCAACCTTAAGGTTAATGTAGAGTTTTGAAATCATACAAGTGCTTCTTGCTTTATTCGCGATACTATTTTTGTGGAGTATCAGATTCTCTTTATTTACATTCTACCCTCAGCTCAGTTTTCTAATAATCGCTCAGCCATCCAGTCCAGTATAGTGATTTGTCGAGCAGGCTATTTCTGATCTTCTGGCCACAGGTTCAGTGGTCGAGTGTGCGTGTGCTCCTGCTGTGGTTAACCCGTTGTCAGTTTCCATACAGTTAGAGTTCTGGAAGAATAATGTTTCTTATCTCAGTTCCAGTGTTTTGCAGACGTTGCTCGCAGACTATCTCGTATTGTATACTCGGATGTTAGCGCTATTGGATTGGCTGCTTTCATTGCCATTGGTAGCATGCCTGTTTTCGCGCAAAAACTGAGATTCTATGTAGACGAATACCAGATCGAGTACCACGTGGAGAGAACTCCACTGTGTTTGTTTTGCTTTGAAAAGTTTGCACATCTTCTTTCAGGATGCTCTGTTAAGTGGTTTACTGACAACCAAACTGTACCTTTGATCGTCGATTCTGGTAGTATGAAACTGTGTTCGCTTCAACTCGCCGGTGATATATTTGATACCGCCAAAGAAAGTAATATCAAAATCGAGGCTGAGTTGATATCTCGTTCAGCTGATTACTTATGCAAGATCGTCGATTGATGACTGGTCGGTTAAAGATAGCTATTTTCAAGAAGTAACCTCTTATTGGGGTCCCTGTTCAATTGATTACTTTCCCAGTTAAAAAAAAAAAAAAAATTCAAGTTTTCCCAGTTTCTATTCGAATATTCCCTAGCATTTAGTTGGGTAGGAGAAACCTGTTGGCTGGTGCCACCTGCTTCGTTAAAAATGTCATCCGCCACATATGTTTTTGTCAATAGAACTGGTTACTCTTCAGTTATTGGCCTTTCAGCTCCCTTTTGGCCCTTTTTGGTGAATCGTAGGTGGGGTTTCAGATCTTTTGTTATTGATTTTCTCTTCGTTGAGAACGGTAAAGATGTTTATCTCCATGGGACAAATAACAGTTCCCTTTTGGCTCGGAGAATTTTAGTTGCTTGTCGGGGCTGTACAGTACAGTATCCAGTAGAACCTGTCTATGGAGAAGTCATGCCGCGCGGTCATGATTACGCTGTTTTAGGCCGTTGGGCCATGTCATCTTTGTGCGGGACTGCCCGTTTATCATGTGTTCATGATCTTAGGTGATTGCACTGTTTTAGGCCATTGGGCCATGTCATTTTTGTACGGGACTGCCCGTTTATCATGTGTTGATTTTAGGTGATTGCACTGTTTTAGGCCATTGGGCCATGTCATTTTTGTACGGGACTGCCCGTTTATCATGTGTTGATCTTAGGTGATTGCACTGTTTTAGGCCGTTGGACCATGTCATCTTTGTGCGGGACTGCCCGTTTATCACGTGTTGATCTTAGGTGATTACACTGTTTAAGGCCGTTGAGCCATGCCGTTTTTGTGCAGGACTGCCAGTATATAGTGTGCTGAATACAAGATTTAGGCCTCTGGGCCTTCCTTATGTTCTGATCTGCGTGTTGTTGCTTTTTTGTTTTTTCTAATTGTTCTCACTTTTTTTTTTGTTATCTTTCAAGTCTACAAAGTGGATGTGTGTTTACTTCAAAGGTTGCCCACTCAAGAGATCCAGACGGCTTCGCAAGTCAACGGAAGCTCTTCCCTTGCGTTCCTCTAAAGCAAAGGCCCCTTCAACAACAGAGCGTTATTCAAGTGACTTTCAAACATTTAGAGAATGGTCTTCGCGCTTTGAGGAAGTCGCTTGTTTGCCGTCTGATGAGACGTCATTGCTCCTTATTTGGAGTATTTTGCTGCAGCAGAGTTCCCTCTACTCCACACTTGAGTCTGTCTGTTATGGCATAAATTGGGCACACCATCGGTATGGCTTTCCGATTTGTGATTTGACTTGTGATACAAGTGTTCTCGAGGCGGCTAAAATTGAGCTTACAAAACCTGTTTCCATAAAAAGGGGGGCGCTGTTACTCCCGAGATGATTTTGAGGATATATAATAGGCTTGCGCGCCCCAAGGCTAATCCCTCTAATCATCGCTTAGCTGCAATTTGCGTGACTGCCTAATCGGCGTTTCTCCGCGTCAACGAGTTAGCTAGCCTTCGCTGTTGTGACGTTAGTTTTTGCGATGCATTTGTCAGAATTTATACATGTGAGAGCAAAACAGATGTTTATTATATGTAATTTTTAGTTTTAATTTTATGAATTTATTTTCTTCAAAGATAGAGCATATTTTGCTCTCAAAAAATTTGTAGTAACATAAAGTTTTAGACTTGGCATGCGTTTGCGGAACTAGGATATCTTATACACTTATTTGATCTACATAGCTTAAGAACAGGGGCCGCTAAGGAGCAGACATCAACAATCTAGACTCTTTATGTCGCGGCAGATGGGAGACTGATCGAGCCAAGGACGGCTAGCTACGGCTATATTACGATAAGTTAGAATCTTTACTTTCAGTTTCTTGAAGTTTGCACACTTAGATTCCTTTGTTCTCTTTCTTTATTTTCGAAAGCGGGCATCAATAAACGAGATGCCCGCCCCTGATGCTGTGTTTGTGTTTATTAAGATTAGTTACAAAATATTTTATAATCGTTTCAGGGTGATTAGAGTATAAATATATTTTGTAACGTTTCGCTAATTACACTGGAGTATGTTCACTATGTATGGTTCGTGTAGAAGTATTTTAGGCGTGAATCCCTAAGGGACTAGTAGGCTATTTAAGAATTTGTAAGTTATGCAAGAGCCACTCGAAGGCATCTCTTTCAACTTTGCTTTTTAATTTTTCTGTTTATTCACTGCTGTATTTTCTTTATGATGATGTAACGCTCGCTGTATCCTGCATCAATAAACGAGATGCCCGCCCCTGATGCTGTGTTTGTGTTTATTAAGATTAGTTACAAAATATTTTATAATCGTTTCAGGGTGATTAGAGTATAAGTACATTTCTTCACCATGTGAATGCAATGAAATGCGAGGACAAGTGTTTCTCAAATCATCTTCCCGGTTCCCGTACCTTTGGCTCCCGGCTCCCGTCGCTTTGAGTCTTTTTCGGCCAAATTCTCCCATCTTGCGAAATTTTACTTCTCCAGTCTTCCCCGGTTTCCGCTCGTTGGGATATACAGCCTCCCACCCTCTAATCTCTCGCTCCCCTACTCCCGGGTTGCCACTCCCTACCCCCACCCCCCCCCCCACCCACCCCTCCATTCTACCAGTGACCCCACTTCACTTCACTTCTAGTAAAGCAAATCAACTGCACATAGAACTGTCAAATTTTGCTACAGGTTTTTTTGTCAGACGGTGATCCATTCCTTCTTGTAAGGGAGCGTGTATTCATTATCATTTTTTCTGCGTTCAGCAAAAAAAGAGCAGAAGATCAGAACGTGTTTTCGATTTCATGTAACACGATTAACAAGTCCACAAAAACAATCCGCCAGTCGCATCAGCAAGCCCGGTGATAAAGACGTGACAGTCGGTCAGGAGCCATCTTAAAAACGGCTTTTATCATTGTGAAACTTTTAGCAAAAGATTCGAATGTGTGAGTTTAAGGGCCTTATTTTAACTCAATTATAATTAATTTTACCGGGATAAGGTAGCCCAAATTGGGCAAGTATTCGGGAAATGAAAGACTGGTGATATCTGTTGCAGTAGCAAGGAAGTTATTAGGGAAACGTGACAAATGTTTTCTTTCCTTTTTTGCACTTCAGCAAGTGCAGTAGAAACAATGAAGAAGATCAGAACGTGTTTTCGGTTTCATGTAACACAATTAACGTCCACAAAAACAATCCGTCAGTTGCATCAGCAAGCCCGGTGATAGAGAAGTAACAGTCGGTCAGGAACTATCTTGAAAACTGCTTTTATTACTGTGAAACTTAAGGCAAAAGATTCGAGTGTGTGAGCTTATGGGCCTTATTTTAACTGAATTAAAATTGATTTTACCGGGATAAGGTGGCCCAAATTGGGCAAGTACTCGGGAAATAAAAGACTAGTGATACCTGTTGCAGCAGCAAGGAAGTTATTAGGGAAACGTGACAAATGTTTTTTATCCTTTTTTGCACTTCAACAAGTGCAGTAGAAACAATGAAGAAGATCAGAACGTGTTTTTGGTTTCATGTAACACAATTAACGTCCACAAAAACAATCCGTCAGTCGCATCAGCAAGCCCGGTGATAGAGACGTGACAGTCGGTCAGGAACTATCTTGAAAACTGCTTTTATTACTGTGAAACTTTAGGCAAAAGATTCGAGTATGTGAGTTAATGGGCCTTATTTTAACTGAATTAGAATTGATTTTACCGGGATAAGGTGGCCCAAATTGGGCAAGTACTCGGGAAATAAAAGACTAGTGACACCTTTTGCAGCAGCAAGGAAGTTATTAGGGAAACGTGACAAATTTTTTCTATCCTTATTTGCACTTCAGCAATTGCAGTACAAACAACTGTTAATTGCTTTTTAAAACAGGGAAATACAAAGGAGGGGTCAAAGGCTTTATAAAGCGGTCGTGTCTAGATCTCCCATTCATTTATCGCAGAGGAACAATATCGCATCATGTCACCTATTCCCTTGATCAAGATCATTCTGCTGCTCGCCTTCATGGTCGGATGCTGTTTGACCGGCTTGGTAAAAGAAGACCAGAGTAAGTACCAATCTTATAGTCTATGCAAAAGCAGTGACGCAGCGAGTAAAATCAACATGGTCAAGAAACTCTTGCTGTTAACATGTATCACCGCTTGAAAACGTACCTTTGATGAACACTTTTGTCCTATCTCAAAGATGGTAAAGGTCGTCTCTGACCATACCTTTACACCACATCAAAGATTATGGATGGTGATGGCCGTCTTTGATTTCTGCCAAAATTCGTGACACGGGCATCAAATATTTTTGATTAAGGCTTAAAAGTTGCTCGTTACAACTGCGAGTCATTCAGAAATGGGTGGTACTCCTGGATTTTCTACCCTGAAGGCTCAGATTATTCCTTCAGGGATTTCCTTCATGAACTAGCGAAGGTGTTTGAAAAATGTTCGGTTTCTGTCGTTTGAGAAAAGGTGAGATATAACTGAAGTAGACCAGTTGCGAGTTCAGAAGGACCGGAACAGTAGCGCAATTAAGCGGCCTTGAGACGCGAAAGTTGTGAGCGTATGTGTGGATAAACGTAAGACCAACCTTTCAAAGTTTTAGGAGTTTAAGTTTTCGCTGAATCCTTTTTACTTTTGTTGGTATTTATTAAAACAGAACGTTTCAAGAGCTTCAAAAAGACATCTTGAACGATGGGTGTTAATCGCTAGATTAACACCCATCTTAGATCTCTTTTTGTCGAGCGGCAAATTTGACCACCAAGTAGTTTATGGGTAGTCGTGACTTTCGATGCGTGATTGTTCGGGACTGTCAAAGGTAAAGATACCCACGAGACATTTCCGTTAAACATCTGTTCGGGAGAGTCAAACCGTGGGAGATTTTCGGATCCTACGTTGACGAAAAGCTATTGATTTCTTTACTGAATCATTCATCACCTAAAAGATTCGCAACCGTGGAAATATTAATCCCTAACGTTTCCGATAGAGTAAGGTTCATTATTTTTTGGCACTCAAAAAAGTCAGCTAGTATTTTCGGGAAGCAAGTTCATGAATTGTAAATTTCAGTCAGCAATTTCTGAAAGGAAGATTTTATTCCCTAAAATTTTCGGCCACTTGAATTTTCAACTAAGAAATCCGAACAGGTCAAATTCTTCTGAGCTAACCAAAACATCTCTTAAACAGTATTTATACATTGTAAGGAACTTAGAGATGTCTCTCTAAAGCTTTTACATGAATTTGCTCTTTGGGTGCCCTTAAATTGTTGTTGCAAGCTTGAAGATCATTCGAATAGGAACTCTTTAACAGAAAACTTAAAACTATGATTGTGTCCTTTGAAAGGAGACAGTCTAGTCAAACGAGTCTTTAATTTCTGTTTACTGCAAGCTTAAGTCAAAGTTCTTTCAATCCGCCAATTGTGAATATTGATGCAAATTCTTCACCGAACGTATAGTTTCGGTGAAATATCTGTTCGGAAGGCCTTAGTCACCTCAGAATCTCGGATTAAACTATGTGAAAAAAAACTAGAGTTTTCTTCGGTTAAATGCTACGTTGAACTTTAGTAACTTGGAGAAACTTTAGTCCCTTTTGTTTTCGGAAAGCTAAATACGTTGAGATTTTCTACGAAGAAAGATCAACTGGCATTTTCGGAGCGGCATAATCAGCTCGTGATTTCGGCGTAAGAGTTTCCAATTCCTAAAATTTTCTGCCTTTTGTGTATTCAGCTAAGAAAGCCAAACAAAGCAGGCCACTTATGGTCCGCGTAAATACGGTCATTGAAGGATCTGAGAACGCAATAAATAGCTCTTAAACCCTTTCAAAAAAGTTTCCTTGTTGGGTGCCCCTGGTATTGGAGCAGGTTAGCTCATTGATGCTCAAAGCTATGGCTATTTCGGCAAACTCAAAGAATCGTGAGTTTGACTATGAGTCATTTCAGCATTTTAAGAGTATTCTAGTTCCGCCAACAATTTCAAATCTTGCAGTCTTGTAATCATATAATGAAATCTGAGTCTTGTAATCATGAAATGGTGCCATTCAAGGTATTTGTTGCAACTGATGCGCTGTGATTCAACACTGCTTTCCACACCACTAGGCAATGAGGCAGAGAAGAGGGTAAAAACAATTAATCAGGTCCAGCATAATAATCATGTTTAGTGTGTTATTTTCATCGTTAATTCGGCAGGTTTTCCCTTAAAGCGAGTGAAGAGACATTTGTTGCAGTTCGGAAGCATGATAAGCTGTGCGACAGGCCGCAGTAGATGGGACTACAACGGATATGGCTGTTGGTGTGGACGTGGTGGAAGCGGAACGCCAGTCGACGGAACAGACAGGTATTTAACAGAAGCGTCCATTCGTCAAGTTCCTTCTTTTTCACCGCTCCTAGGCAAACCTAGCCAGTTATACACGAGCCGGTGTAATTGGGGTTGATTATTATTATTATCATCATCACCACCACCACCACCATCATCATCATCATCATTATTAGTTACTAGATACATGTAAAATTCAAGTTTGTATGAAAGAGAACTCATTATTACTATTATTATTATTATTATTATTATTATTATTATTATTGTAAGTCACTGAGATTTAAAGAATAAAAATTATCATCATTACACTGTATTAAAAGTATTAGTATTATTATTAGTCTTATTATTATTATTATTATTATTATTATTATGACCATGACCATGACCATGACCATGACTATGACTATGACTATGACTATGACTATGACTATGACTATGACTATGACTATGACTATGACTATGACTATGACTATGACTATGACTTTGACTAAGGCTATGACTACTTCTATTTCTATTACTATTACTGTTACTGTTACGGTTACTGTTATTGTTAATGTTATTATTATTACTATCATTATCATTATCATTATCATTATTATTATTATTATTATTATTATTATTATTATTACTCGGCCACTTCAGTTAAACTTTTACACAGAAAGTTCCATATTAAGTTAACGTACTATTGCCCTGTACATTGGCGGAAGCTCTCATCACGGCGCCAACCCTGCTCCCCAACTGATAGTTGACAAGATTAAGGGAAGGACCTCGTGAAGACAATTTTTCCGACCACAACAATTTGAGGACTTTGTTGGATCTCATGATCTGTTAGCCAGAGCCAGTAAAGCTCAAAATCAGATCAAACCAAAATTTGTTTCAGACGTAATTGTTAAAAAACGGAACCTAACTCGAAAGCGACAGTTTGCAACTTTCATAGATAGCATTCCTCAGGTTTTAGAACTCTTGTGTGCATGGGACTGAAGCGAAAGACTTACCATTGAAGCGATTTTTTTTTTTATTCCATGAGGCGACTCGGGAAGAACGTTGCGTTTGATCACATTGTTTTCATCGTTCCGAGGAACTTCTTCTTCTTTCCTTACTGTTTGTGTTATTAATATTCTAGATGCTGTAAGACTCATGACGAGTGCTATGATCAAGCCTTGAGAAATAACTGTGACCCGTATTGGGATTGGTATGACCGATCTGGATGCACTGGTTGTGGTGAGGATTTTTTTAGTTGCATGGACTACCAAGTGGCATGAAATTTCGCGGGATCTAATTTTCGAGAATTTCGAGGTTTTTTCTACGATCCGCAAAAATTACATCCCATAAAAATAAATCCCCGCGAAAAAAATTTCGAGAAAATTAACTCCAATTACCAGGATTCCGCGCCAACGCTTGTCGAAGACGTGAAATAATGTTGATTAAAGAACAGACCACGAAATAACAGCTGTTTAACTTTGTCTGTTCTACGATACGATCGAAACACTCCTTTCAGATATTAAATTCACAGAAAGGGAATCGGCGCTAAGACAAAAACATGAAAGCCGGAAAGAACTCTTGCCTTTTGTAACACAATATCAACCATCAGTGCCCAACCTCAAAAATGTTTTAATGGAAAAATGGCACTTGATACAAAATCAGCCTTCTCTACGGCAAATTTTCAAAGAGCCACCACTAATATCGTATAAAAGAGGTAAATCCCTAAAAGACATACTCGTAAGAGCAAAACTATAAAGGGGTCATATATTACATGGTACAAAAGTTTCCATTGTTAGAAGTTGTGCAGGCCTGTCACTCCTTGCTAATTCCTACTAGAGTATTTCACTTATTTTGCCCGGTCTAGGACGACATACGAAGTTGCAATCGAGGACTGACGACATTAGCTTATTAGGAAAACAAATGAAACATCACATTCCCTTGTTTTTATATGAAAGTAACCAGACAGAAAATTGCCGAAGATTCGTTATAATTTTTTCTCTTGCCGTAAAGGTCTGAAATTCCAAATTCGCGAAAATTTTCTGTTACATCATGATCTAAATAATAGCAGGAACTTTAATGGGCGATTAGTCCCGGTGGAACCCCACGCAGGAAGCCGGCCCGTGGGCATTTTCCGTCTATTACATTCGCTTCGAAGGTTTTCAAATTGTTTAATTTTTGAATTTTCAACACAAGCCCATAGGACGGTTTAGTTTACTGAGGGGTGGGGGGTGGGGGTGAGGGGGGAGAGGGAACATCACGAGCGTTGAAGGCACTAGATTCTAGAGGGGTCCGAGGCGTGCTTCCTAGGAATTTTTTTGAAATATATTGTCTCTGAAATAGCATTTCCAGCCATCTGAGACTATTTTCCGGCAATTTTTAGCCGACCCCGGGGACACGAGTTAGTTTAATTATTCTTTATTGTTTATTTATACACGACCCCACAAGCTGCAAGCTTAATTACTTATCGTGTTTAAATAAAGGTTACTTACTTACTTACTTACTTACTTACTTACTTACTTACTTACTTACTCACTTACTTACTTACTTACTAAAACCATTGATCGGATATTTTGCTTCAACGTTGTAGAGGGGGGCGTAAGGGTTTGCGATGATGCGGTTTTGCGTTATTTTTGGTGCGGTTTTGCGGTAATTTTCGTTTTAACTCGCGGTGTTGCGGTTTCAAAACACTAAGCGGTTTGCGGTTATTACAACCTTCAAGTCGCGGTTTTCGGTGAAAAAAAAATGTCTGCGGTGATAACACTCTTTAGAACGGTCGGCAGGCGGTCGGCATCCGGTTGTTTTGCAAGCGCGCCTCTGAGCGCGAGCCAAGTGTTTTGTTTTACAACGCATCAGGGTTCATTATATCAGCTTACAATTTAACTCTGTGGTTTGCAATTACGGCCTTTCCCAGTTAATACTTAATGTGATTAACCGTTTTGGTCGTTTTGGCCAACGATGCGTCGACTTCTTGAAATTCCATGCCAGATGTTAGCTCGTACAGCCGTACAGCCTCGTGTTCTCGTTGCTTTGATTATTCAATGCGCGACAATGGCAACTGAGGTCGCCGAGGTCGCAACTGAAAGCGAAGAGGACGTAGTAATTAATTACGTGGCAATCTTCTATGAAGAAGGAAAAGAAGGGGAGAATGTCAGAAAAAAGAACAAGTTTCGTTATAAGGTAAACAATCGTCTTCTCCACTGAACGTGAACTCTTTACAAGACAAGAAGGTCACAATTCCAGAAGAAACATTTATTCCGCGTTCCACAACTAGCACAGGGTCGTCCAAGGTAATCAGGCACCCAATGCAAGACGTACAGGATCAGTGACAGAGTTTTTCAAAGTCAAGGGAGATATCAGTACTCGTTCAAGTACATGGCCCACATACTTGGCATTTGGTTAGTAGTAAACAGAGTATAATAGTGTAGTACAATATACCGTTAGCGTTATGATGGTATGTTTAATATTAACGTACAATGTTATCAGAATATATCACAAGTCTTGCTGACGTCAGCTTTCATATTGTGGCCTCTATATACGTGCGGTTTCGGTATTCGGGAAAAAATCCGACGCGGTTTGCGGTTTTTTGGCGTATTTTTGCGCGGTTTTGCGGTTTTCGGACCTCCCCTTACGCCCCCCTCGTTGTACTCTTCTGATTGAACAGGTTTGTACAAATTGATATGCAACTTGTCAGTGTTGTATGATGGATAAATTAAACTATTATATAGACCCCACGGACAATAACATTTCTTTACCTAATTCGGATGTTTGAGTTGACTTCGAGGGAAAAGACAACTTTATGGGTAAATCGTTTGCAGCAAATTTCCAAACAACTGCTGTCTTTTTCCCGCTGTCCAAGAAACTCGTTGGCTGCAGTCACTAGGTCAGTCTTGTCAGTCCTGACCCTGTGGACATGAAGCATCATGAGATGGTTCAGCCCTGCGTGTCCAGTTGTTGCACGAAAAAATGTCCTCACATGCTTCAAAGCGGAAAATGGCCGTTCACTCGCGGCATTTTTTGCTGCTATTGCTAACAGTAACTTGCCCAGCAAGGCAATTCTCGGACAAGCAATTTGTTGGAATCATCAATTGACTGAAAATATGATATCAGGCTATCAATGCTGAATCTTGATGAGTCATAACCCATGAAGGGTTTGATAACCATTTGATTTTTCGATTTTTCTCGAGACCAGAATAACGTTTACCGTTAATTCGTAACTCGCTCTGCATTTATCACTATCGTTAATTTAGAACACAAACTGTGTGCAAAGACTCCTGAGATCCCAGAAATTGTCGGGGGAAAAGAATCTTGACTGCAGTTTAAATTGTAAACGGAACAGTTGGCTTCTGTGGCTCGAATCAAGCAGACCTTAAATTAATCTCTCAACATAACATACTAAAATATTAAAGTTTTATTTATCCCCCATAGCCGAAAGCATCAACCCCGGGAAAATCGTAGAACAGCAATAATGATGTTCAGTATAAACTTTTACGACAGATCCTTTTTTCTTCTTGATATGTTAGGTTCAAATAACGACCGCTGTGAGAAGCTCATTTGTGAGTGCGACGGAGCTGCTGCTCGCTGTTTTGCCCGCTCCAATTATGACCCCAATTACAAAGATTACCGAAAGCACCACCATTGTTGAGCATGTCAATGGAACTGGCTTCAGTGACAGTCTGCACACATGAAACGCCGAGGGGTCAGATGAGCGTTATCACCATAATCATCGTCATTATTTTTATCAATATTTTATCAGTGTTTTTTCTCCTCTATATTTTTGTCTAGTAAATCTGCTGTGAGCAATCCCTTGTGTTTTAATGGCGTTCACAGCACAATTTTAGCACTAAAACTGTGGTCCCCAAAATATAACAGGACACTCGCTGCGTAGAATTATTTTCAGGCCTGTTTCCTGGACGCAATTCCTAGAGGTAAACGCGTATGTTGTATTTCCTAAACGAAAATCACGTTTAAGTTATTGCATGATGTTGGCATACTACTCTAGTCCACGCTAACAATATATACAGTTATAATTGTTGTAGTTTTTTACTCCCTGACGAAGTCTGCGTTTATAGTCAGACGAAACGCGTAGGAGACAATAAAAGTTGTAATACCATAACTCAAGTTTGCACGGTCCTGCTCAATAGTTTCGCTTTTATTAAATTGTTCAGTTTTAAGAACTGTGTTTTTACAGTCTTTCTTTTATTGGTATTTTTCGTCGCGGAGTAACAGTACCATCAAACCCCATTTCAATGTAAACAGTGCTGGGACCAGAGATACACTTCATAGTGGTGGGGTTACAGCACAAACAGAAATGAACGAGGATTTCAATACTGCCTGTTTGAATCATGTTCAGGATTAGAAAAGTTCCAGCCCCTTGTAAAGTCGACAAGCTCACGACGTATTCACCGATGATACGCAAGTGCGGACAAGGGGTCCAAAGTTCCCGCCTTCCCTACCGCTCACTCCCGGCTCCCTCACCGTTTACTCCCGTTGAATTGCCGATACCGTTTACTCGCCCTTGCCGTAAAATTTAGTGCCCTTTCCCGAACCGTTTACTCCCACTTCCCGAACCATTTACTCTCGGCTCCCTTACTGTTTACTCCTCCTTCCCGTACCGTTTACTCACGCTTTCCGTGCCATTTATTCCCGGCTCCCTTACTGTTTACTCACCCTTCCCGTACCGTTTACTCCCGCTTCCCCTACCATTTATTCCCGGTTCCCTTACTGTTTACTCCCCCTTCCCGTAACGTTTTCTTCCGCTCCCCGTACCGTTTACTCCTGCTTCCCCTACCATTTACTCCTGGCTCCCCTACTGTTTACTCCACCTTCCCGTACCGTTTATTCCTACTTCCAGTACCGTTTACTCCTTCTTCCCGTACCGTTTACTCCCGCTTTCCATACCGTTTACTCCCGGTTCCCGTACCATTTAGAAAGCACGACCCCAATCAAAAGTCCGGTCAGTACCCATTCCCCCAAACCGGAATAGGTGTAACTAAAAGAGACGCTATGAAAGTGCTATGAAAGCCCAATCACTGCCCAGCAAGATCCAACTATCATCTAAACATAAAAAGGTTGCCATAGCAATGCAATGTACAATGTTCTTATCAGATTTATTCCATACTTTAGCTTTAGCTTATTAAAACTGAACAGTGACCTCACTAAACCTCATTTTGCTAATAACAGATAACAGTTGGGACTTCCAGGGTAGCTTGCTCAAGATTCTCTTATACTTCTGATGGTCTTTCCTTAGCATGCTAATTTTTTCCATCACATCAAGTCACGATTGTAAGAAATAAGAAATTGGAAAATGATTCCAGATTATTACCTAAGAAAAATTGGAGTTTTGAACTTTTTATGATGTAATTATGACGTAAAATACATAGACGGTCTGCCCTTGTTTTACAAAGATATTCTTACTTTTTTCAACGAATTATAAAATCTCTACAGCTACGACGGAACGCAAGATACGGTCCTATTTAATAACAAAGAAATTTTCGTTGGAGGAAAACCAGTTTTTATCAAAGAATGGTTTGACAGTGACATTTTGTCTATACGAGACCTGCTGAATAGTAATGGTCAGCTACTGTCTTTCCACGAAAGACTGACTGCAATACGAATTCTATTCCTTCACCGCATCGAGGGCTTACATGAGATAGCATTGCGCGAGCGCGAACTCTGTGTGTTGCCGCCTTTTCTAGCGAACAGAAGTTTTTTATGTCTAGTGAACATTTTCAGCAATAATTTGCTCTAAAGCACGATAGAATGTCACCGATACCAGTCAGAGGAAGGAAACACTTGGACAAAAAAGAAAAGCAGCGATAGCTCTCGAAGTAAAAGTGTCCGAGGACATTGAAGTCAAATGTTGTGCATTATTTTGCAAGAAATATGCAATTAAGGCTCTCCAATGACTGCATAGGTACCATGCACTTCAGTTGTACAATCTCAGAGCAGTGATTGGCCTTTTTAGGGATTAAACATCATTGTACATCGGCCAAAATACAAATAGTCCTAAAATGAAGTAGAGCCTAGAAAGTAAATTTAACAGCCTGCAATGATTACAGAATGATTGGGGTTTTTGTTGTTTGACTCAAGCAGCACATACTTAGCATAAGCGTTTGCTGACATGGATAATACAAATCTGGAATGATATTCCCACAACTCCGGTTACCTTAGTTTGTACTATCTAGTGAAACCACAACTTGTATGTCTCTTGTATGGTTTATATGTCAATTAGACCCGATAAATTGTAGCCATTTTACCGTTCTGCAAACAGAATAAAAGTGGAGTGGAAATAAATAAATTTAAAAAAATTAACTATTCAAAACATAGTAATGGAGGGAGACTATTAACTATGTTCAAAATTACTATCAGTTAAGGTGTATCAAATTACTGTAACCAACATAAAGGCCAATACACACGAGGGGTTTTGCTCCAGGGGCACGCTCCCGGAGCAAAGCTCCTCCATGTCTATCAACAATTTCATGGGTTTAATTCATTCTCGGGAGCAGAATTTCCACTCTGCAAAACGCTCCACAACATTAAACCAGTTAAATATTTGGGAGCAAGATCCCGGGGCAAATTAAACAAACTTGAAAATGCTCCCTCCTGTGTACCATAATATGGAGAAAGCTCCCACACTATGCTCCCCCGTGTGTACTAGTCGTGCAAATGGACCATATAGCAAATAGAGCATACCCTGTATCGGCCTTAATAGCCACACAATTTGTCATAAACTATGACTAGATTCTAACCCGGGACCTAGAGAAATTTGATTACCCATAATATTTTGAACTTTAACACTCAACACTTAAGCACATGTATATGGGAGTAGACTCTTTTTTCCTTAATTTATGTTCTGAAGATACTGTACAATCGAATATTCTTTGATAGCCTGTGTAATTTAGTAATGAACAAAGACGTTCAGATTTCACTTCCACTTTGCTGGCAATCGAATTGAAAATGGTCAGTGTGAAACGCAGACTGTAGACTGGGGTAAAATGAAGGCTGCAAACTACAGACTACACAAGTATATATCGCGTTATTTCCATTATCGGGCGCTGACCATAAACATTATTATTCAGGCTAATTTGTAGTCTGCACTCCGGTTAGCCTGAATAGCGCTCCAGTTAAACTAAACATCAATCCGGTTAGCCTGGATATCACTCAGGTTAGCCTAATTAAAGCTCCAGTTAGCCTGTTTACGGTTAGCTCTCAATGGTGGAAATGGTAACACGATTCAGTTAAAAAGTCCATAGTCTGCGGCCTGCATTTTAGTACCCCTGTAGTCTGCGGTCCGCAATCTGCGTTTTACACTGACCGAATCAAAAATCTAGTGTAAATTAAGCTTATTTACACTGTAAAGCAGTAGTCAACCCAATAAGATAGAAGCCTACCGCTATCAACAATGAAAAATGAAAAACAAAAATATCAGATTGCTCGCTTCTTAAATCTTTTCAAGAAGGTACCTATTGGCGGCCTTCTTGTGTCAACATTTAATGGCTTTGTTCTGCTTTGCTGCCCCTTTCGTGTACACGTTGCTTATGTACAAAAAGATCTGACATGTTTCTAATTTAGCACGGATTTGGCCAGTAGTTAATAAAGAGAAAAAATCACTTGAGACCAGAAAAAGGTGAAATGCGACGTCTCGGCTCAAATTGGCCACAAGATGGCGCATCAATGTCCTGTTCCAAGCGCTCCTTGGTCCATCTCGAGTGGGGAGAATCCGCTAAGCGATGTGAGTGCTGACGCAGGGCTAAGAACATGCTTGCTAAACCTGCTAAACCTGGAAAGCGATTGACTTACGTCGACCATCACTCAATCCACGAAAGAAAACAGAAAAAAAAGGCGTGGAGGGGGAGAGGGTGGCCTGTCTGGTTCCCCTATGAAATCTGCCCAGGAATTAAGGCTCAATTTTCATTTTCATTATCACACATTCATAAAGCTCTGCTGATCACAGCAGTCTTATAGAAAAAACTGCAATGTAATCCAATGCGGATGCGGCACAATTTTGGGCCGAAACTACAAAATCGTCAAAACTTTGCCTTACATGTTGGATTATTTTCATAATTATACATTGTAGTCACCATCTCCCATTGGCTAAAAGCCTACAGTTAATTCTGGGAAACAGCGCAACCTACAGATTATTCACTAATCTGCTAACAGATCAGTGAATAATCTGTAGGTTGCGCGCGCAATGCATGAATTCCAAGAGCAATGTCAAGTTCACGGACAGCGAAGTAAGAACATGGCTTGTCGAAAATAAACTGTGTTCGGTGCAATAATGCGTTTTGTCGTTATTTTCTTTAAAACAATGTATTTAATAAAACAATTATTAGATTCGGTTTTGTGATATCCGAAATAATCATGGTCTCGGTTAATTAAGCCGAAGGCTGAGGCTGATAACACTTACCTCGACTTTGATTATCCCGGATATCACAAAAACCTCATCCAATAATTGTTTATTATTAACAACATCCAAATAAATATTGCTTCGCTGATGACACTCAACTCTACTTGTCTATTAAGTCCAACAGTCCGACGGATCAGGCAGAGGCGGTGTGCGCCACGGAAAGATGCATTAGTGGCTTAAGAAAATGGATGTACCAGGACAAACCAAAAATTAATGATGATAAGACTGGATTTCTTATTATCGGATCTAGACAACAACTGTTGAAAATTAATCCTTGTACAGTCCGTGTTGGCACAACAGACATTAAGCACGTGTCTGAAGTGCGCAGTCTTGGCTCCTGGTTTGGCTCTAACTTCTCCATGTCTACCCATATTTCCAAGTCTTGTAACGCGGCACTTTTCTGGCTCCATGATATTAAGCAAAGAAGTAAATTTTTAGCTAGATATAAGTTAGAAATGGTTCAGCATGCTTTCGTCACAAGCAAAATTGACTATTGCAATAGAATTCTTTATAGACTTTCAGATTGTGAAATAACTAAACTGCAGAGAGTACAGAACGCAGCAGCTAGGTTAATAACTTCGAGCGCAAATATGACCATATTACGCCCGTTTTGCAAGAATTACACTGTGGTTGCCAGTTAGGTATAGAATACATTTTAAAATTTTACTTTTAACTTTTAAAGCACTAAATGCTATGACACCAGCTTATACTAGCGATTTAATTAATGTTAGAAAGCACGCACGCTATTCATTGCGCTCTAATTCAGGCACTATTCTACTATATCCAGCAGGGAAAACGAAAACATTTTTTGGTGATAGATCTTTCATCGTAGCTGGGCCTACAGTGTGGAACGCGCTCCCAGCAAGCCTGCGCAATATTGTCCTATTTTAACTTTTAAGAAAACACATCTTTTCGAGTTAGCTTTTAGCCTTCAACGTTTAGATTGCTTAATTATTGTTAAATTTAGTTTATGTGCATATTAAATTAAGTATATTTTAATATTGTAATGCGCTTTTGATCTTTTTATGTTAAAAAGCGCAATATAAATCAATAAATTATTAAAGTATTATTATTATTATTATTATTATTATTATTATTAAACAACTGTGTCGAAGCTCCGCTTTTACGCTTGGCTAAATCTACATCTTATGTCTTAACCGGCTTGGACTTAAAAGCAAACTTATCCCCCCCACCTTGGTACAAGGGTGGGTGAATGTATTATATCGACCTATGTTTGTGTTCAATGCCAAGAAAACATACCTTGAAGAACAATACACAACAAGATGTAATGTGCAGCACGCGTGAAGCTTGGTCTTGCCGTGTTGCATACGTGGCTGGTTCAAGTTCCTTCGTAACCAACTCACTGCTTTCAATCAGACGGTTTCCACGATTACTTAATTAAGAGTATACACTAACCCTAACCCTAACCCTAGCGTTTCTTTAAAATGAGAGATATAAAAATTATTTGCCGTTTAATAGATAATCCTAACCTTGCGCCGAAAAATAAGATTCTTTATTTGTGACGTCATAGACGTCACATGACATCATTAAGAGCACTTTGTGTGATCTGTCATGTTGGATTTCACTATTTTGTGAGGTTTGACTGGACAGAAACTGATGAATTTAAAATGATATTGGAAAGTAAAGCATTTCTCTATTACTATGAGCACAGGGTTTTTGCTAAATAAACTAAATCACGAGGCGAGTTTGTCACGAGAATTTAGTATGTCTTAAGCCTTGGACGTATATTAAGCAAACTCATACGCCCACCGTGGTACTAGGGAGGGTCAATGGAACTCCTATGTTTTCAGTGTTATTAGAAATATGAAAATCATTTTCCGTTCCAGTAATATATGTCTTGACCCTAAGCTTGGCCTACGAAATGGACATTTTCGTTATTTCATCTTCTGGACATCATTAAGTTCACTTTCTTCCATTCGACATGTTGGATTTCATTATTTTTTTCAGTCTTTCGCGACATATTTACACTTTTTTATTACCACAAAATGCACCAAATCACTATTCTCCTTGTTTTAATAACTACCTTTGTGCAAGGTATGTGGGAGGCGTGGTGGCCTCATGGTTAGTACGTTCGTCTCCGGATAGAGCCCTCCGGGTTCGAGCCCTGGTTGTATTGTGCTAACGAAGCGACAGCTGTCAATCACAAACTGGACTTCAGCTAAGCTTTCAGTTTCGAGTAGTTTGAGCGGCTTTCGAGAGCAGAACGGTGCCTTCAAAGTTCGCTTTTTAGTTAATTTTAAATACGAATCTTAAGGCAGGTAAAGGTTTATAGTCCAGAGGAATCCGGCCGTATTGTAGCCCATGAAAACATGCACTTTTCCAGTGGAAATTGCGAAACGAGGAGCTCAAAGCTTGCGGATGAAAATGCGAAATGCCGAGTTGAATTTGAAAGCAGCTACAGTTATTTGCGGCTTGTAGCCGCATGCAGCAGGATTCACAAACTAGCGTAAAAGTTAGAAAGACTAAACTGCTCCCACTGGTTCTACTCTGAGCACAGAAGAGAATATCGGAGCAAGCTTTGAACTGACCACTCGTCGGTTCACTTCACTGAGATGACCGGAGAACGAGCATTACTAAACTGCATGTAAGTGTTGTTTGAGCAATTGAGCATTTTTACAAAAATAAAGCTTCTTATCATAAACAGAGACAGTTCATTTGTTGTTTTCTGTCGTTGTCAGTTCTACTTCTTTAGTATAATTTCTACCTTCGTAACAAATATAATGTCTCTTATCGAAGCACTGTTTAGGTTGAGAATTTGTTCATTTCGCTACATGTGTTGTAGGCGGGAATCTGGCAAAACTTGTTATTTTAGTACAGTTTTAACACTACTGTCGCTAACAATGGTCTCTGTGACCCACATTTACTGCAGACAAGTAGCTCGTTTCCATTGCGTTTGCCTAAGTCACAGGGGATGTTTAATTTAGGTCAAATTTGTCAAAATTCCGAAGCAAAAACTCGAAAGCCAAATTACCATCATCAGCCCGTGCTCTGTTCTCTGATAAAGCACGCTGTTTCAGCCAATCAGAGCGCGCGTTAGATGCAGCCTTTCACTGGCTGAGATATCAATAACACGAATATTTTTTCACTCAACATGCATATACATGGAAATTTGCAAGGAAAAACAAGACCAGAAGTTGGTCGTCATAGAAAGCTTTTTATTTTTTCCCCGGCAAAACTTTTTTAAACACTTATTTCGGTGCTCTCCACGGTCTGTGGCCATGGAGGACGAAGTCAGCTGGGCTTGACTGATCAGTTTGAGTTGTCAAAAAGCAGGGAAAAGATTTTTTTCTCTCAGAAATTTTTGAGTTTAAACTCAATGCATGCATGCATTACACGATAAATGAATATGATTTCCATAAGCTTAGCTTCTAAGCAATAGTTTTCATTTAGCAAAATACAGAGAAACACCGACTTCACAGCGTTCAGCATATGTAAATAAATTCTGAATAAAAGTACACCGTTAAAGGACAAAATTTGACACTGAAAAATTGCTAAATCTAGAGTAAGACATAATGTGACTGTGATGCAACAAAACTAAAGCAAATTCCCTTGGCTATTGTGACATGTGCCGCGAATATTCAGTAATATTCAGTGCATACTTACATCTTGACTAAGGACCTTCATTCCTCTACACTTGGCTCCGTCGGCGGCCTGGACAAAAATCTTCCCAGGGGACCGTGGAGCAAAGTACCTGACTTGTCGAGAACTGTGCGCTCCCTTCCCCTGGTCAGGGTCAATTTGTTAGCCCGCCATTCCGCTTGGGTTACGAATGTGTCCATGGTTGGTCCCGGCAGCATGATCACTGATTCCGGATGGTTAGCGTTCTTCGATTCAGAGCTTTGTATCGTGCGCTGTGGAGATGAATTTGGCTTGGAATTTAACTGAAAGGGAGCGCTTAACCCTGTATTATATTCTGCGGAGAAATTGGGGCGGCCGGCGGGATTTCAGTGTTTTTTTTTTTTCGCTTCGAGCGGGGGTCAGTCCAGAATCAAGTGTGTAGCCTTTACTCTTCCTTAGTAGAGGAAAACCAAAAAGCGATAACTCGCTTAAAAGGCTTCGGATCGAGCTGAGAAGCGAGATGACAATAAAAAAGACAACAAGGCATTAAGGTGAGCCATTTTTGTTGCAAAAATACTAAAATTTCGGCTGTAATGTCGATAACCGTTTTTCCCCTTACAAACCTTTATAAATTCAAACCGAAGGTCACGTTTCGCGTAACCAAACTCGGTCGTTATGTAATAGTAGATGTCGGCGGTAACTGTGTCACGTTTCGCGCGCTGAACGTTCGCATAAATATTAAAAAATAATAATAACTCCTCGCATTGTGAGCTTGGGCCGCCTGTGTCAAGCCCAGCTGACTTCGTCCTCCACAGACCGTGGAAAGCACCGAAATAAGTGTTTAAAACTTCCTTAATCTTAATCTCAAGCGTAACCGGAGTCGGCGTAAAAGTTTTGTCGTGAAAAAAAAATAAAAAGCTTTATATGACGACCAACTTCTGGTCTTGGTTTTTCTTGCAAATTTCCATGTATATGTTGAATGAAAAGATATTCGTGTTACTAATATCTCAGC
>NC_138147.1:13300000-13500000 GCF_964199315.1 Orbicella franksi
GTGATCGACACGATCTTTAAGGTAGATCTGGACAATTTTGCCACCTTAGAGGTAAGTTCAGGCAACAATGTTGACAATTATATTGGATATGAAAAAGTTAAAACTCATTAAATGACAATTAGTTCCTGTCCTTGCCGCTAGCTCTGTTTGAAAACGTATCCCAAGAGGTCCCACTGATAAGTAGCTATAGGGAAATATGAATGACACACCTTAAGCGATGCTAAAACACAATTTGCAATCCCAGGTGGCTAAACTGGAACAGACCAATCTCTCATATAAAGTCGCCGGGCTCTTCGGTCAGCGGCTGATTGGCAGGAAACACTTTGATGGCCAACCGCTGTCCTAAGAACCTGAGTACTAGATATCATTGGTAAGAAATTTATGAATATCACTTCAACAAATATCTATTTTATTACATGTAATAACAATCCACATCTGAAAAAATTCAATCGCTACATAGCAAATTTCGTCACAAACAATTCTTATCATCTGATGGACCTGATCTGCTACTATTTCACAATCACAGTTTTACTATTTCATCTCAGTATTCTAATGAGAATTTCCCTGCATTTCGATATAAACTTGTGGCCATCTTTTAAAACTATTTAATTACTTTTTCCATATTACATAACCTTCAAGTTTCGCTTTGTTGCAGAAACTAATTTCACTGCTCTAAGTTTCGAAAATGCACATAACCTTTTTACCTCTACCAGGAGCCATAATCGATTAAGGCTCTTGCCTCTACACGTAACGCTAATATTATATTACACCTCAAAAGTTAAGCAGCTAGTGTTTCTCATACGTACAATCGTCCAAAAACTGACCCAAAGTGCAAATATTTTATCTGTTACCGCTAATTTTTCTTCCCTGAAAGGGACATCTACTCCGAAGAATCCCGAACACTGCCAAAGAATCTCACAGCCTGGCCAAAGTTGCAAAACTTCGTATGATTTACCAAAATGCTCCAAAGACAAAGATTTCTAAATATAACCAAAGACTTCCCAGTATTTTTAAAAATTACTGTAAGGTTAGGAAATATTTCCAGATTGCCTAAGACCGCCCGGTGTCTTTAACAAATTAATTTGCTTTTTATGTTACTACTAGCCCGGGTTGGAACTCCCATATAAAAATGACGGGGGGTGCTCGTCGTACCTTTCAGGGGCTAAAAAGCAGTTTTGTTACCTCTTAGGGTGTTCAGCCTCAAAAAGTCCACAGCAGGGTCTTTTGCGATACCTTTTATGGAATTAAGCCGGAAAAGTCAGCGCCAATTAATAGAATTGTTATCTCTAAGGGCTAAAAACAAAATTGAAGCCACGCCCACAACACATCATCTTGGTAATTCTCAGGGGTAATTCTCAGGAACTTTTCAAAATTTCCGACGAGCAACCCCGTTCTTGTTATACGAGAGTCGTCCTTGGGGTTACTAGATTAGCAATCAGATGCATTAACTAGCTTTGTCAGATTACCTGTAAATATAAATGTTTCTATTGTCTTTAGTGTCCCGAATAAACACTACTAAAAGCTAGTGTGCTTCTGACCCTTCCTCTGTCACGCAACGTTACGCTTTCGAGAGAGGGAACGGTAAACCAGTTCAACTCCACACTGGATCCAATAAAGATTTCGCCTGGTTGTCCTGGATGCTGCAATACGAACGGCAACAAACCAACCAGAACTTGCGAAGAAGATGACACACCACAACAGTTAGCCGGCATAACTGCGATAATATCGCAGTGACCACAAGGAGCCCAAAAACCACAGGTGCCGAACAAAGAATGGTAATTTCCACCCCTTCAAAGACTTTCCACCAAGAGCTTAAGACATCTTCATGTGGAACTGCCAACGACAGAAAAGAAGCAAAAAGCACGTTTACATTAGCTAAGACAATAATAAAGAGCAAAGAAATGGTTTCTGCTGTGTTAGCAATATTATCGCGAAATGGCCGAGTAAAACTGTGGTGAAGAAGAACGAGAAAACAAAGCACGCTCATGATGACAAGACGAGGCATTGGGTTAATCACAAAAGCGATCATCACAACAAGAATCAACCGTCGGCCGATCATAATACCTTCCCAACTCAGAGATAATTTTCGACCCTCTTCCGGTCTTTTAAAAGAATCGTAAAGAACCCTCTCTACAGAATTCCTTGACTCCTGGAGTGTAGTCGACTCCTCCTTCACTGGGTTGCGCAGTACTTGACAGAAAGAGAAGAACAACCAGTTGATTAACGATGGCAACGGCAAGAAACAAGCCAAGAGAAACTTCCCGACAGAAAGGGTCTTACCATACAACTTATATGAACCCCAAAGCAGCACAAACACAAAGGGTATCACAAATATGGAGACAAATCTCACCAAAATGTATTGCCACCACTGAAAACAAACATGGTTACCATCGTAAAACAAACGCTTCTCTGAGCCAATGGGAACACAGCGTAGCAGACTGAAGCTTATTCTACCTAAGGTTGTATGTCCTAACAACAAGGTTTGTAAGATACCGCCAACATAAGGGCCAACAGAAGGGGCTCCCTGACCTCGAAACCTTTGGATTCCCCAATGCAAAACGTAAAAGAAGCAAATCATGAGCATTGTGCCAAAAACATGTGAGGCAAAAAAGAACTGCTTAGATACCACTGTGAGACCAGCAAATGGACAAATCAGTCCAAAAGAATATGATTTAAAGTTGAAGAACCCGAGAGTTGGCTCAATAAGATTAGTTTTAATGGCATGTTGTGACGAGCTGGAAACGACGAGAAAATTTGTTGCTTGATAAGAGTAGAAGAGAATCTTCAGATAGCCTTTGTCAAAGTCATCATTTTGGCTCGCGGATTGGTCTTCTTTGAACCACAAGATTTGGCGCCCGATCCAGAGGACGATAGGAGGCTTAAATGTGAAGTACAATGCCATGAGTGATACATAAAATAAAGTCACTGGCCAGAACCAATGATCTTTGCACTGATGCGATGGTTTGCACTTTGTAGAGTAAGGTGTCTCCGTGTAGCCCCCATGACAGTATCCACACAATTCGCCAGAACGGTTACCCTGACAACCATTGTATTCTGGAAAGCTCCCTTCTTGGGGAGGACTACAATAACCCGCAGGGCACATGATAAAATGAAGCGATGGTGGGTTGTTCTGTTCTTTAAATCCCCAGAAATTAGGCTTAGCGATTATATTCTGGGTACAGTTTCCTCCAAATGGACATTGAAGACACTGAAATCCTGGATCTATTTGTCCTTCAATCGCATGACCTCGCAGAAGACTATACGTATCACCCACGCGCGCCAAGCAATCATATCTTATATATTGAGTTATAATTTGGACCTTGCAGGAACTGTTCCTCTGACTTGTGATATTGGTTGTATAATTAGTGTTCGTCATCTTACTTCCCAAAGGACAAGAAAAGTTTGTCAAGTTGTCCTTTTCAAGGAATGTTAGACTACTTTCGGCTACAACAATCAGAGTTATTTTGTTCCCATAGCGCCCTGCGTTCAGTGTGGTGTTGTATAGAACTATTGGTCCTCCGCTCCTGAAATCAATAAAAGAGGGATTTTGGCTGTTTGGTATGTTACGATTCTATTCTTTTACAATTTGACTAAAACAGCTGCTCTGTATATTAAGACTTGTGGAACCATCCACTGCGTAGATATGACTACCGAGAGACGCAAAATTGTCAGCAAAATGGGTCCTGGAAAGTGTTATATTGCCATTAGTTATGTACACAGCGCCACCCACGTCAGCTGCAATATTTTCCTCGAATGTTGTATCCTCGAATATCACGTGACTTTTGTAATGCCATGAAGGCCGGTAATCTGCTTTACACTTTGCTGGACCTTTTTTAGTGTCTTCTGTCAATGATAACCGTGTGGCCCCTCCACTCTTAAACGGGTGGTTTTTTGTGAATCGAGAGCTATTAATTGTGAGATGTACAGGTCTTTTCAACAATAAGAATATAGCGCCTCCACTCGAGGCAGAACAGTTGTTGAATGTCGAGTTTATAATCGAAATAAATGCACTATCATGGTAACGATCATCAATATCAGAATTTATCAAGTTAAGTGCGCCTCCACTCAGAACAGATGAAGTCTCAGCCCCGCAGTAATTGCCGTCAAAAATGGAGTCAACAACTTCAGTACTTATGACATCCCGAATTCCTATTCCACCCACCGCTACAGCTGCTCTGTTGTTAAGAAATCGGGACTGGGATATTTTAACTTTGCAAGCGTCCAAAATAAGTGCTGTTGCAGTGTCGAATGCACTATTTGAATCCATAATAACTTTGTCAAGAGTTATAACACCGTGATGGGAGATTCCAGCCTCTAATACTAGGGCACTACCAAAAGTTGCTTCATTTTTTGAGAAAGTCGAGTTTTCTATTGAGGTTTCAAAGGTACCCGTGTTTCTTGCACGACAGTCATCTGTCATAACCCCAGGATAATTCTTAGTACCATAAGTTTCTACTGCTCCACCCTCGGCGCTTGCAAAATTGAAAATAAAGTCACTGTCTTTAATGACCAGCTGTAGATGGTCATGGTTAACGTACCAGACACTTAACGCTCCTCCAACCAATACCTGCAGCCAATAAATCTGCAGCGTTCCACAGTCAAAAATATAGCACCGTCTAAGCGACTCGCCTGAAATTTTGAACGATGAATGGGCGGTAACTCTGAAGTAACGAATAAGGCCCCTCCTCTGTATACCTCTTCTTCCGTTCCTCCTTCCGCCAGGCTGTTCGTAAAAGAAGAATTAAGAAACGATACTGAAGCTCTGTATCCAGTGACTAAGACAGCACCTCCATTTCCATCTGTAGCGCGGTTATGTGAGAAAATACTCTCTAGTAAATTAAACCTGATCTCCACGCATTCAATGTCGAATGCCCCACCTTGAGAAGCAGACGTCTTGACAAACGATGAATTGGACACGTTCATTTCGCAAAGATCGGTTCCTTTCAATAACATGACTCCGCCACTTCCTTCGCATTTGTGGCCTCCAAAACTAGAGTTAAAGATCTGCATCGAAATGTTAGATGCGTTTACCATGAATGATCTTGCGTTTGTACTCGAGAAGCTGCTTTCATTAATTAAAATGTTTACGGTGTTGCTGTGAACACGAATTTCACTGTGACCGCCATTTGCAAAAAACTTTCGGCCCGACATTGCACTGTTTTTTATAAACTTCACTTTCTGAAGGTTGATATCCTGGTTGCCATTTTCCATATCTAAGAAAACAAGACCTTTTGAACCAAACTTGTTGTCGGAAAATGTGACATTTTCCAGCGTGATGTTTACACTTACAGAATGTTTATTGTCAGGTGATTCACTGAACGACACACAGCTTCCCTCGTCTGACATTGCATTACCATGATAAGAGGAATTTTTGAGCTTAAGAATTACTAGGACAGCCTCTGATAGGTTCATTGTTTTGTTGACAAAAACTGAGCTACACTCACTGTTATTGACAAAGGTTGAATTTGTAATTTGAATGGTTGACACCATCCTCGTACTCACTAAGAACTGCACACCACGTTTGCTACCTTCAAATTTGCATCTGTCGATGTTAACAGACGAATCCTGAAAATACACCAAGCTCTCGTCCAGGAACAGACCTGATAAGGTGATATGCATCTGCTGCGCATCATCCGAGCCATCAAACGTCAAACCCTCAGAGCATCGTATGTCAGGACGCTCGGGACCGACTCCTACCAGAGAGAGGCTCTTGTTGATGTAAATTCCCGGATGTAGTGGAGTTTCTGATTGGCAGGTGTAGGGATCATTTTCAGTGTTTGTGCCGTTCAAGTCAATTTTATCTCCTCGTGACGCCAACCTGACAGCCCTCCAAATGGTTTCGCAGGGGTTTGTCTGATTACATGACCAACTGTCGTTACCTGATGTACAGTAGATGTACAATTCCTTTCCTTTAGAAACACGTCCTGTGTAATGGTTAGAAAGGAATAAAGTCAACTATGTTTTCAATACAGCACTGTTAACCAAGCCGACTCTCTTTTTGATTCGTGACGAAACGCACACTGTCTTCCGAATTAGGTATACTTTAAACTTTTTGGCTTAAATCTGAACTTTTTTCACCGGCTGTTAAGAGAACAGATAACCAGGGTTGGACGGTTTAAGTTGTTTTCTCCGGGAAGGGCTAGGTTGGGTTAATTAGAATTCAGTTAATTCCAATTCGTCTGTTAGGTGAGGGCATGTTAACAACAATGTAATTTGTAATCGGCGTCATTATTGTAACAAAAGATTCCTTAAAAGTGATAGATAAAAAATCTGTACTATTGCATTATTTTCCTTGAATTCAATATGCAATATATATTTTTTTGCTCCTGTCGGGACCGTGCACGGGGGGAGGAGTGGCGGGGGGGAGGTGTTGAGGTTCTCACCCTGTAACTGTTAAAAAGCTATGATAATTAAACTTAAAAAATTTGTGACAGGTCCAAAAACGTGTCCTTTAAAGGTGCAAAACATGGAACCTTAACTTCATACGATGTAGAAATGACATCGTTATTTCCAAAAACGTTAGAAGAATCACTAATACTGGTCCAAAAATAGGCGACACACACAGGGGGTTTAGGCCAGTTCGTGCGAAAAAATTATCAAAACAATACCAAAAAATTGTTGACAGCCCGTAAATCTTCATTCGATCAAGAGAGCCATAAGTTTTTTATCAGGTTGTCGCACTTTAAGCTTTAATATACTGCAAACGGAGTTTATGAGGGTGGCTACGTTTCTGCAAGTAATTTTTGTGTACGTTATTCCGCGCAAACATTTTTTGCATTTCGCTAATTGAAAAATGGCCACAATGTTTGCAGAGTGCCATGTAGCGATGGATTCTCAGTAGCAAATGAAGTTAATTCCAAGTAGATCAAGGAAAGGAATCTGAGCGATTTGAAAAAAAAAAAACATGCTCGCTGTTCGGGCCAAGCCCGAACCCAGGCCTTGCCAACCGGTCTAATCCCAGGAGGAAACCGTCAAGGCCGGGGTGAGGACATCGCCCAGGCACTGGCCTATCTGCTGGTGGTTTGCTGGTGGCCAGCTGTGAAAAGCAGTGGGGAGGGGAGGGTATCTTTTACTTACACCCTCACTTAGCTAGACTTCGAGTTTTATGGGCCGAATAACCTTGATATTTACTTTGTTGCTAGCAAGAGCAGGAGCCCATTACCCTGACTAAACGTATTTGCCTGCAGCTGTAGTCCTTTCTCGCACAAGTTCTGGCGGAATGTAGCGTTTGTTTATTGTGCATTTTGGGCTTGTATCAGGACTTTTGGAATACAAATTGACGTCGAGGATAATCGTTTTGCTTGCGCCAGTATTAGGTGCGGCTAAAGTTTGTAGCCATCCGGGCCCATTTCATGAAAATACCAAATAACTACCGATTATGGCCACGCGAAATCCTGGGGGCGAGAAGCGCGTGAAAAGAGGGACTACCGACTAAGCCAAAGAGTTTGAACTTTCACGGCCGAGTGATTTTTCGGTGTAAATTTTAAACAATTATTGGATGACGGAGGTTTTTGTGATATCCAGAATAATCGAGGTCGAGGTAGGGTTTATCAGCCGAAGCCTAAGGCTGAGGCTGATAACTGTTGCCGAGACCTTGATTATTCTGGATATCACAAAAACCGAATCTAATAATTGTTTTATTATACATTGGACGAAAAAAAATGGAAGTCATGTTTTTGCTTCTTTACTGACGGCAAGCAACACAAAGCGCGCGAACTTGACAGGATTACCCGTGACCTTGAGTGTCCTTGATAATCTGCAGAGATGACGTCACAGGCGCTGATTTCGAAAATTCACTGTACGTTTTCGGCCAATCAGAAAAGAGATAGTGCGTTCAATGTATAATAATCAATCTAATTACACGTATCCAATGGAATTACTTATCTTGATGTCCTCTCGTTATGGGCTGTCGTACGCGTAAATAACCCCGCCAGCTGTAAATGTTAATGCAGAAATTTCTAACTCGGAGTTTCAACCGAGAATTTACGTTATGTATTTGATAAGGGAGTGGATTTCTTGCCCCGCAAATATGTCCAACTTCGACGACATGTTTGCCGATAGCAGCGGAACGGTAAAAGTGAATGTCCGGATCAATCTTTAAATGGACCGACAGGGCGGAAGGCGGATTTGGATTCAACAAGAGACGATGATCTCTCACTTACGGTGTTCCGGACGAAACGCTACTATATTTAGCCGTCAAGTTATCTTTTAGGGTTGCACTCGAAGAAATTATACAAAACGCTGTCATGTCCGTTTTAAGGGTGTTCTTCACACTAGGTATGGTCTCCTTAAAGGCTTTAATTTAAAATTCGAACGAGCAACCCCGACTTTTTCACATGGGAGACCCCTCCCTCCTCCCCCCCCCCTCCCCCCCTCCCACCAGACCTAGTTCCAAGAGGAGCCTGGCCGAAAGGAAGGCTGAAGGAATTTTCCCCTGTCTTTAAACAAAGTTACCTTACGTTACACTCAACAGAAACGTAATGATACCCCTCCCATCACGACATTTTCTCTATTAATATCAATGCGGTGTTTAAAAGAAATCTCGGGGTTAACCATACGAGTTAGTCACTAATTTTCCTCTAAACGTAAAGGAAATGTTGAATTACCTGAATCTGGGAGAGATCTCTTAGAAAACTCGACGAGTTATTCGCGAGATATTCTCTGCTAGTATCAAAACAGTGCATGTTTATAACAGTAATAAACTAAAGGTCCTTAAAAATCAAAACTTCCACTTCATTTACTTTCAATACTTCATTTCATCTCCGTTACTGTTTGCCCTTCATAATGCACTTCTCTAACTTATACATTGTACTAAAGGTGGCGTTAACTACACTTTATAGCTCGTGACGTCGCAATTTCAAATACTCCGACAAAATCACTGTTTTTACATTCTGGAAATGCAGCCTTCCTCCAAGTAGATTCGCACAACTCCTTGAACAAATATTGAACTACAGTGATTAGAAAACTGTTCAAACTTGCTACATCGCGTAAGGTTAAAAATAGAACTTAAAAAATGAATATGATTATAATTTGACCCCACAAAAATTTGCATGGCAAACACAAGATCAAATCACCAAATCACTGTTAATGCAGAGTTGAATGACTTCTTTACAGGTGAATATGACCTACGAATACCTTAAACTCTGCTTGCCGTTTTCTCGTTTGTTTTCTTCCGCGTCAGAGAATCAAGAAACTGTTACCTTCATGTGTACCGTGACAATGTGCATTTTATTACAGCGACCTATCTTTGTGTTCTATGCCAAGAAAACGTACCTTTAAGAACGATACACAACAAGATGTAAAGTGCAGCACGAGTGAAGCTTGGTCTTGCCATGTTGCGTACATAGCTGGTTCAAGCTCCTTCGAAACCAACTCACTGCTTGTAATCAGACGATTTCCAAATTAAGAGTATACACGACGTGTCTACGGAAAACTCGTGGAAAATCAGGTGAGTTATTTACGAGATTTTAATTCTGTATTAATATCAACGCGGTGTTATTGAAATAAAGGAAAAGGCTCTTGGAAATCATGCGAGTTAGTCACCGTACAAAGAACTGTCAACGAGTTATTGGCGAGATTTTCGAAACAAAAATCAAACGCAGTGCAGGTTTGAATGTAGGAACTCTCTTGGAAAACCAAGCAAGTTTGTCTTCTATTACTATGATCATGAGCAAAGTGTTTACGTGCAGTGTTTCCTTGAAGAGTAAATGAAGTCGAGAGAAAACCAGGCTGGTTAGACGCGAGATTTTTCTTTCCTATTTCTATGAACAAAGGGTTTTTCCCAAATAGCAAACGAAATCACAAGAAAAACAAGGCGAGTTAATCACGAGATTTCCTTATCTCACATGTCTTAACCCTTGGACTTACAAGCAAACTCATCCCCCCACCGTGGTACAAGGGTAAGTGAATGTAATGCCTAACGTTTCTTTGTATTGAGAAATACGAAAATTATTTGCGTTTAATCATAATAGATATCTCTAAGCTTGGCGTACAGACAAGATTCTTTATTTTTGACGTCATAGACGTCACATGCCGTCATTAAGCTAACGCACTTTGTTTGATCTGCCATGTTGGATTTCACAATTTTGTTAAGTTTAACTGGATGGAAACTGATTAAGTCAAAATGATATTGGAAAGGAAACATTTCTCTATTATTATGAGCGCAGGGTTTTTGCTGGATAAGACGAAATCATGAGAAAAAGTAGACGAGCGAGTTACGCAATTTCGTTTACTTATTATTATTATTATTATTATTATCATCATTATTATTATTATCATCATTATTATTATTATCATTATTATTATAAGAAACGATTTGGAAATACATGAGACAAGAAATATAGACTTTGATAGAAAGCGACGTTTCGGTGCATCTTGCGCCATTATCAAGGTTACATAATACATAAAGACAGAAAGCGGTTTGTGAAGAGGCTAAGGCTAAGTCTGATTGTCTTCGTGCTAAAGTATTCATGTAATTAGCGTGGCACTCTTTTATGCAAATTCGCTTCAACTTAGCCTCTTCACAAACCGCTTTTTATCTTTAATTATGTAACCTTGATAATGGTGCAACATGCACCGAAACGTCGCTTTCTATCACTTATATTTCGTCTTAGTAGTAGTAGTAGTAGTAGTAGCAGTAGCAGGAACAGTAGCAGGAGCAGGAGCAGGAGCAGGAGCAGGAGCAGGAGCAGGAGCAGGAGCAGGAGCAGGAGCAGCAGGAGCAGCAGGAGCAGCAGGAGCAGCAGGAGCAGCAGGAGGAGCAGGAGCAGCAGGAGCAGCAGGAGCAGCAGGAGCAGCAGGAGCAGCAGGAGGAGCAGGAGCAGCAGGAGGAGCAGGAGGAGCAGGAGGAGCAGGAGGAGCAGGAGGAGCAGGAGCAGCAGGAGCAGCAGCAGGAGCAGCAGGAGCAGCAGGAGGAGCAGCAGGAGGAGCAGCAGGAGGAGCAGCAGGAGGAGCAGGAGCAGTAGCAGTAGCAGTAGCAGTAGCAGCAGTAGCAGGAGCAGGAGCAGGAGCAGGAGCAGGAGCAGTAGCAGTAGCAGTAGCAGTAGCAGTAGCAGTAGCAGTAGCAGTAGCAGTAGCAGTAGCAGTAGCAGTAGCAGTAGCAGTAGCAGTAGCAGTAGCAGTAGCAGTAGCAGTAGCAGTAGCAGTAGCAGTAGCAGTAGCAGTAGCAGTAGCAGTAGCAGTAGCAGTAGCAGTAGCAGTAGCAGTAGCAGTAGTAGTAGTAGTAGTAGTAGTAGTAGTAGTAGTAGTAGTAGTAGTAGTAGTAGTAGTAGTATAATTGTTATTATTATTAAAGCTCTTTAACCCTCGAACCCGTATTATGCAAACTCGTACCCCCCACCGTGGTACAAGGGTGAGTGAATAAAACTCCTACGGTTTTTTCGTTGTTGTTTTAATGAGAAATGTGAAAATTACTTTTCTACAAAATGAACATGTTTTTTGTTATTTCATCCTCCAGACGTCAATAAGTTTACTTCCTTCAATCCGCCATGTTGGATTTCATTATTTTGTCAAAGTCTTCCACGACATATATACACTTTTTTATCACTACAAAATGCACCAAACCACGACTCTCGTTTTAATAATTACCTTTGTGCAAGGTATGTGGGGGCGCGGTGGCCTCACGGTTAGTACGCTCGTCTCTGGTTTGAACTCTCCGGGTTTGAGCCCTGGTTGAGTTGTGTACTTGGGCAAGACACTTTACTCTCACAGCGCGTCTCTCCACCCAGGTGTACAATTGGGCACCGGCGAACTTCATGCTGGGGGTAACCCTGCGATGTACTAGCATCCCATCCAGGGGAGAGTTGAAATACTCCTAGTCACTTCATGCTACAGAAACTGGGATAAGCTCCAGCCTGCTGGGCCTCTTGGCTCGTATGTACACTTTACCTAAATATGTTATACTGTACTTGCAAAACAATTTCAGACGTTTTATTTCAAGCGTTAAATTTTCAGACACTTTATATCTCATTCAGTTCGGAAAAATTTCGGACAACAATTTCGGACACGTTGCTGAAACAGCTAAAACAAATTTATGTCTGCAAAAGACGAATTCGACTGGAACAACATCTGTGAAAATTCGCAGCCTTAAGGTTTTATGAATACACCGACGAGAAAATAACACAATTTCTATCAAGCCGTTGCGTATATCAAGCAGTGTCTCAACTAGAGTTCGCTCCATAAAGCCCGGCATAAAGGAAACTAAGAGCTTTGGAGCTACCTCTAAGTTTCATACTGTACTGTAAATATTTCGGACGCTTGCAAATTTCGGACAATTAATTCATTTTCGGACACTTTGTTGTCCGAAATTAAAACGAAAATAAACTTATTATTACGTCTACTCAGGATAAAAGGTTAATGGGATAATATGCATTATGCGTCTAATGTACAAGCAGAAACCCATAATGAGTTTCTGGTACAAGTTATTGAGTAGTTATATTCCGGTATCACTTTACCATCGTTATAATGATTAGACCAGAAAGATAGTATGAAGATGGAGGCTAAAGATAGTTTACGAATTAGAAAGTTTACAACTATTTTCTTGTAAACCATTAGCGTGTTGCTGATAGATATTATAAATCGGGCCCCAGTTGTTCGAAGGCTGGATAAAGCTATCACCGGATAAATCTCTCTCTTGTGGATAAGTGTTCACAAAACAAACCATATTACGCACTGGATAAGTGATTTATCCGGTGGATAGCTTTATCCACCTTTCAAACAACCCGGGCCAGAAAAACAACGGACTGCTATAATCAAAAACTTTATCTTAGGTGAGATACAAACTGTTAAAACTGAACTTTCGGTATGTTTACAAGGAACCAATTGAATATCTTCAACTAAACTGTATGCAAATGGAATATACGAGAATAAAAAAATTGATATGTTTGATTGCGAGTAAAATTGCAAAAACATTTTAAATCATACTTTTATATAATACTAAATGCACCGACAAATGAATGCCATACAGCATGGTTAAAGATATTGCCATCAGCAAAATTCACGTTTTTCCTGATTTTGACCCCTTTTGTTTGCCTTTTCCATGAACATAACGACTGCGCGAAAAAACAAAATCATGCCAAACTTCAGTTGAGTATTTCTAATAACTGGCGTCGTATTCACATCAGTTTGATCAAGAGAACACCGGCAAAACTCTACTGAGTATATAGTCCAGAAAACACTGTATTATGACACCCTAGAACTGAACTTAATTCGGTAAGTTTATAAGCAATCAACAAGGATAGACTTTGCATGTAGAAGAGTCTTTACTACAAGAGAACCGATCCCTTGGCTTTGATGATCGGAAATGCCAACGACTGCTCTACATAGTTCAACCCACTGGAGCCAATAATGGTTTCGGCTCGTCGTTCTGGCTGCTATATCTAGAACGAAAACAAATCCAGCAAAAGTTACACAAAAAACGACAAACCACGACAGTTAACCGGCACAACTGAGACAAAATAGCAATGACCACAACGAGCCCACACACAGCTGGTACCAAACACAGGATCATCACTTCCACTCCTTCACAGACGTTCCACCAAGAACTGAAATGATCGTTGAAAGGAACTGCCAACGAAAAAAAAGAAGCAAAAAACAAGTTCACCATTCCCAAAATGGCAATAGACAGCAAAGAAATGGTTTCTGCCGCGTTAGCAAGACTATCGCGAAATGGCTGAGCCACGACGTGGTGGAGAAGAAATAGAAAGCAAAACAGACTCATGATGAGAAGACGAGGCATCGGATTATTCACAAAAGACTTCATCACAACAAGAATCAACCGTCGGCCGATCATAATACCTTCCCAGCTCAGAGATAATTTTCGACCCTCCTCCGTTCTTTTAAAAGAATCGTAGAGAACCCTCTCTACAGAATTCAATGACATCTGTTGTGGAGTCGACACCTCGTTCACTGGATTGCGCAGTACTTGACAGAAGGAGATGAAAAACCAGTAGATTAACGATGGCAACGGCAAGAAACAAGCCAAGAGAAACTTCCACACAGACAGAGTCTTACCGTACAACTTATAAGAACCCCAAAGCAGCACAAACACAAAGGGTATCACAAATGTACAGACAAATCCTACCAAAATGTATTGCCACCACTGAAAACAAACATGGTTACCATCATAAAATAAACGCTTCTCTGAGCCAATGGGAACACAGCGTAGCAGACTGAAGCTTACTGTAGCTAAAGTTGTGTATCCTAGCAACAAGGTTTGCAAGATACCGCCAACATAAGGGCCAACAGAAGGGGCTCCCTGACCTCGAAACCTTTGGATTCCCCAATGCAAAACGTAAAAGAAGCAAATCATGAGCATTGTGCCAAAAACATGTGAGGCAGAAAAGAACTGCTTAGATACCACCCTGAGGCCAGCAAATGGGCAAATGAATCCAACAGAATATGACTTGAAGTTGAAGAACCCAACAATTGGATCGATAAGATTAGTTTTAATGACATGTTGTGACGAGCTGGAAACGACGAGAAGATTTGCTGCTTGATAAAAGTAGAAGAGAATCTTCAGATAACCTTTGTCAAAGTTATAATCTTGGTTCACTGCTTTGTTTTCTTTGAACCACAAGGTTTGGCGCTTGATCCAGGGGACAATAGGAGGCGTAAATATGAAGTACAATGCCATGAACGATACATAAAATAAAGCTACTGGCCAGAACCAATAATCTTTGCACTGATGCGATGGTCTGCACTTTGTAGAGTAAAGTGTCTCCGTGTAGCCATCATCACAGCGTCCACATAATTCGCCAGAACGGTTGCCCTGACAACCATTGTATTCTGGAAAGTTCGCTTCTTGAGGAGGACTACAATAACCCGCAGGGCACATGATAAAATGAAGCGATAGTGGATTTTTCTGTTCTTTATAACCCCAAAAGTTACGCTTGGCTAAAATATTTTGTGTACAATTCGCTCCAAACGGGCATGGAAGACATTGAAATCCTGCCGCTAACCTGGAACCTAGCGCATAGTCGCGCTGTAGGCTGTAGGAGTTCCCTTCACATGGCGAACAGCTAAGTTCAAGTGTGGTGATTTTAATTTTACATGGTGTGTTGTTAACCTGAGTCGTGAATTCTTGAGTAAAACGAAGAATTTCCATCTGACTTCCAACTGGGCAATAAAACTTTGTGAGACTGTCATCTCCAAGGTCTATCACTCTACCGTTTGCTACTAACATGAGTGGATTTTTAACACCGTATGCTCTGACATTCATTGTCGTGTTGTATACTTTAAATGGTCCTGAACTTTCTACATGAAAAAACGAAGCCTTGGAGTAATTCATTGTGAATAGCTGCAATGTTTTCATGGTTTGCTGGAAAAGGCTTCCTTGTATGATAAGACTCGCGGATCCCTGTACTGTGTATATATGGCCACCTTGAGATGAAGCAAAGTTATCGGTAAAGGAACAATTTATAAATGTCGCTTTTCCATTCGATAGATACACAGCACCACCGACAACCCCAGCATTCCTCTCAAACGTGGTATCTTGAAAACTCAGGTGATTTTTGGAAACCAATGAAGCAAATTCTTCATCATGATCATCGTCATTTCTCCGACTGGCTAATTTAACTTTTTGAGGGACACATCCTGGATTTTTATCATTGTCTTGAGGTAATTGTATTGACAGTGCCCCTCCAGTTGTTTGTAATGATAGATTCTCCACAAAACGAGACCTTCTTATCACCAGACTGACATTACCATAATGGATAAGGTATATAGCACCCCCATGTTGTTTAGCTGAACAATTCTTGAATGTCGTGTTCGTGATTATAATAAGCGTGGTGATTACGCCACAACTGATAAATAGGGCTCCACCAAACTCCACAAAATCCCCAGCGATATTCCCGTCAAAGAGTGAATCCTTTATTTCAAGTGTGTTTACATCCCTAACTATGATCGCTCCAGCAGTTTCCTGAGCAATATTCTTCAAAAATCGGGAATGGAGTATTTTGAACGCAAAAAGTGGGCTGATCCAAGCTGCGCCTCCAGTCCCCTCCGCTCTATTTGACTCCATGATGACATTTTCAAGGATTAGAGTACTTTGATTATTTGCTACCAAATATATTGCACCGCCAGTTATTGCACTGTTGTTGAAAAATGTTGAGTTTTGTATTGTTACTTGGCTGGGCTTGCTCTTCCAGTCTTTATCACCTTTTCTAATCGCCGGCGGTGAAAGACTTATAGCTCCTCCTCTTGCAGCATAATTGGAAATAAAATGGCTGCTGCTGATGCTTATATTGACTTGGCTTTCATACAGGACACTTATGGGTCCACCGATATCATTCGATCTACAACCCACAAAACGGGAATTGTCGACAATCAAATGCAAAGCATATCCTGCACTCATTTCCCGTGACATCGTATGAATGAATACACCCCCTGTTCCTAAAGATGTGTAGTTGGAAAAAGTAGTATGATGCAGTTGTACTGATGCAGTGAGAGCCGTAATGAAGACAGCACCACCCCCCGAAGAACCGTAAGCGTTAGTAAAATTTGACTCCGAAACTTTAAGTACACAATGGACGCTTCCTCTCAGGTAAATGACTCCGCCATTTCCTTCGTCTTCGTGACCACGAAAACTAGAGTTATTAATCTGTAATGAAATTTTTCTTGCGCTTACGTTGAATGATCGAGCTTGCTGACCTGTGAAGCTGCTTGCATTAACAAAAACACTTACAATGCTGCTGTGAACAATACATTCACTGTGACCGTAGCCCGAAGAAACATCTCGGTCTGATAAGGCATTGTTGCTCATAAACGTCACATTCTGAAAGTGAATATCCTGGGTGGCATTTTCCATATCTAAAAAAACAAGACCTTTCGTACTGAAATTGTTGTGGATAAACGTGACATTTTCCAGCGTGATGTTAAGACTTACAGAATGTTTATTATCAGATGATTCATGGAAAGACACACAGCTTCCCTGATCTGTTATGACATTACCATGAAAAGAGGAATGTTTCACTGTGAAAACTACGTGGACAGCCTCTGATAGGTTGATTGTTTTGTTGATAACAACTGAGACACACTCACTATTCTTAACAAAGACTGAATTTGTAATTTGAATGTTTGAAACCATCTTCGTGGTAATTAAGAACTGCACACCATGTTTGCTTCCTTCAAATTTGCATCTGTCGATATTAACAGACGAATCCTGAAAATACACCAAGCCCTCGTCCAGGAACAGACCTGATAAGGTGATATGCATCTGCTGCGCATCATCAGAACCATCAAACGTCAAACCCTCAGAGCATCGTATGTGAGGAGGCTTGGGACCGAATCCTACCAGAGAGAGGCTCTTGTTGATGTAAATTCCCGGATGAGGTGGAGTTTCTGATTGGCAGGTGTAGGGATCGTTGTCAGTGTTTGTGCCGTCCACGTAAATGTAGTCCCTGCTGGACGCCATGGTGACCGCCTTCCAAATGTGTTTGCATGGTTTTGTTCTATCACATGGCCAACTGTCGTTACCTGATTTACGGGAAATGTACCAGTCTGTTTCTCTAGAAACAGAGGCTGTAAGGATTGGTAAAACACAGATATTGTCTATGTTACATGATAAGACTTTGTCAGGGTAGCTATTTTGTCTTCTAAACTTACAAATTATTTACAATTTATGCAAACTTCCAAACTGATAATGTATGAAGTGCCCTTCTCAAACTCAACAATAATTCATCAAGTTTAAACAAAGGAAATCCTGGCCGTGACGGTGTTTTGATATCTGATCTTAATTGGTATAGATTTTTACGATTTTATTTCTCCATTTTCTTGTTAGTTTTAGTTTCGATTGAGAAGATATATCAAACACTCAATACAGTGTTTGACCACCTTTCCAAACGCCACGAAGTTCGTCAAAAATACCGCGCTGCGCCTCGTATTTTCAATTCCCTTTTCGCTGTTTCGAAATATGGTCAAACACGGTCTTTCGTGTTTGATATATTACAGCATAGTGTCAGAGCTAATTTGAAACTTATTCAGTACTTAAATTACTCTCAAACAGTAACTGCAAAACTTTGTGACAACTCTTCAATGTTAACGGAGTTCAACTAAAATTGCGTCATTTGTTTGGACAGTTGTTTGGTCACGTAACTTAACATTTTTTTTTTTGGCAAACACATTTCAAATTTGGTGAGTTTTAGCTGAAGATTCAGTTTCAGGAGGTCCTGAGTTATGCAACGGTATTCTTCCAAAATCTCTACAGTTTCTCCAGTCAAAAACTGGCATCTTTTTACGCAGGAGTGGAAAGATTAGGGACTTTAAGATATGGTACGGCTGGGCCGTAATACGGCGGTAAATAGTGAAGATCACCGAGATGATAAGATATGGGATCGTAACTGGGATCCGAGACAAAGCTCCAATACTGCGACTACTCAAAGAAGAGGAATTGAACCTGGATAAGACACTTAATATCTACAAGTCGAATGAGGCCGCAACCAAACAGCTCGATTCCATGAAACAGGATCAGACCCCAACGGACGAGCAAGTCAACGCTGCGGGCAACGAACAAACAAATAATTATAACGCGAAAAAAAGGAAGGTACAAAGGACGTAAAGGAAACGAAGGGCGCGAAGAAGAATTCCAGCAGACGTGGTGGATCGACCACAAGAAACACAGGAAAGACGAACTGTGAAGCGTATGGCCAAAAATGTCTCGCTTGCTCGAAGCAAAATCATTTTGCATGTTTGTCACGATATAAAATAAGCCAGCACGAGAGAGGACAGCGCGAAAAGGGTATAAATGAGTGCAACAAGTCACAGAAGAAACAGATACATCTGAAGATGAAGTGACCGATAATGAAGATCCGCTCTTCCATATCGAACAAGACTCCAGTGTGAAAACACCAGGCAAGCAATTCAACGCCACTGATAATCTTCTCTGACATAGAAAAGTTATACCACTTCTAGTTAGAATATCAGTTAGACACCGGCGCCATTTACAACATGATGAGTCTCCGCGATCTAGCCTCATATAAACCAAACAGGAGATCCACCGCTGAGAAGCAGCTAGTTGAGGCTTAACTTGCTCCATGGTTCACTCGTGAAACTTTGAGGTGTATCCACCTTTAAGATCAGTACACGGAAACAATTTGCGTGTAAGCTGCGCAAGAAACTTGCCGATCTAGGGAAATTGAAATTGGACATGGAGACACTAAGGAGGAAGCAGATGCTAGCCATGATGAAAATCTCAGAAAACTACACAAGTTAGGTTCATGGGCCATGTTATCAGCAAGGATCAGGTCTCGAGGCAGATTTGGGCAAAGTCTATGCGGTGAAAGACATGCCCAAGCTCACATGCAAGACTCTGAGTCTACTCGGTTTTAGCCATTATCTGACCAAATTTCCACCATGCCAAGGCTATCTGAAGTGGTACAGTCCTGAGAGACCTGACCATGGCCAATTTGTATGGTCCGAGCAACACAGCAAGGCGTTTGAGGAAGATATGTGCAGATCTTGTTCCCCCTGAATCCCAAGGAATACATTTTGCTTTCAGAAAGCTACTCAGATGTTAAAGATGTTGGCGCAACTGCGATCTACATCGTAGAGTTCCTAAGAGAGCAGTCACCGACAACGGGCCTGCTGAGAGTTCATAGAATGTTCTAGAGAATGGCATTTCAAGCACGTGACGTCATCACCCAGACATGCCAAATCCAATGGCAAGACCGAAGCTGCAGTAAGTGTAGTACAGAAGATTTGCAAGAAAGCGCACGGTAGACTGCGTAGCTGGCGGTTGGCTGGCATTGTTAGATCAACGGAAAACACCAACACAGCGTTTAAACTCTAGTCCAGTACAGAGACTGATGTCACGAACAACACGCACGCTAGACGCTGTTACCCATGTCAGTAAATCTTCTGTATCCCAGACAAGGAGAAGGTGCCATAAGGAGAAATTGATGACCAAGGGGCAAATGGACAAGAGCAATCAGGATAGAAGTGCCAAGGCCTGACTAGTATAGGTTATATTTAAGTCTGCATACTAGCCAAGTGGCTCATCAGGCCGGAGCTTATCCCAGTTTCTGTAGCATGAAGCGACTACGAGTAATTCTGACTACACTCACATACACGAAACACTCGATGTGAAAAGTTTATTGAGGATGCGTCAGTCAGCCATCAGATTCAATGTATCCTAATGTTTACCTCAAAAATGTAACTATTGGTTCTAAGAATTAGAACCCGTTTTACGCCAGATACGAAAAACCAGTAAAAAACCACCCTTTACATGTGGCCAAAAAATATGTGGAAACGTATTCTTCATCTAATGAAGCAGCACGAGACCCCGAGGAAAGGGTATTCTACAATTACTCACACAAGTTGATCAAATCGAAAAATAATCCTAAAAAATAAAGTGGGCGAACACTACGATTGACCGACCTAGAATGACTTAAATCTCCCGCCAAAACGTTAAATAGTCCCTAACCATCCCGTGATGCACCGCGAGTCTCTCCAACGTGCCGTCAGAATAACAATTCCCGACTAATTCGTCCCTCAATCGTCAGAAATTATATTTTCTACTCCCCATGGATGGCATGCTGGTCCATCGCAGGGTTACCCGCAGCATTAAGTTTGCTGGTAGCCATTTATACACCTGGGTGGAGAGAGGCACTGTGAAAGTAAAGCGTCCTGCCCAAGAACACAACACAATATTCCCGGCCATTGCTCGAACCCGGACCGCTCGATGTGGAGTTGAGTGCACTAACCATCATGATACCGCGCCTCCCATGCCAAGGAACTACCAGAGTTTGAAACAGAAAGAAGTTAGAGTAGCCGAACGGCGAAACAAAATCTGGGAAGCCGGTACCTCCTGCCCGTGTTCAAAAGCTATCGGATCGCTCATATCTGGTAGAAGTCAATACGGAAATACACTAGGCTGAAACAGAGAGGCATTGAGGCCCCCGTACGTCACACAAAAGAAGGATATAAGGCTGTCGTTGCTTCAGGGAAGTCACCCACACATGTACCTGCACAGACAGGAAGCCAAACAGCACTGACCAGTACCATCATAAGAAGTCTACACCAGTCTACACCAGTCTACCACTGGAAAAAATCCGTACCAGAACAGTTGGGGCACCAGTGAAATTCAAGCGTTTAAGCGTTTAAGTTGAACATTGGACATTATTTTTTGCTTCGTTTTTTACATTTATTTTACTTGCATAAACTGATGCGTATTAAATCAGCGATAATCTTCGTTAAGTGTGTTTGAACACTTGTTATGATAGGGTCATTATAGTTATCATTTAACTGATTGCGTGACGTCTTCCCAACAAACAACAGCCTCGCTCGGCTGCGGATCTTACGACATCTGTTATATGAACATCGATTGTGTTATTTTGGATTGGAAGCATACATTTTCTCTTCACGAAATGTTTTCAGTCCTAGACTCACGGTAAATACTAAAACTCATGACATTATTCATGCGATAATCGAAATTCCCTGAAAGTTGTCTTTGTCGGATCTTTTAAGCTGTTTAAGTTCCCGCGAGGGGAACTTCCGCCTTTATTTCTGTTTTAGATTTTGATCACTATCGTGATTACCCTGCGAGCAGTTGTCTCTCCTGAGACAGCAGCTGCTCGCCGGTATATCGTGATTAGAAACTTGAACAGAAAGACTATGAAATCCATGCAGCTGGATAGAGCAACGATTTGTTTCCCCCACATGTATATGCCATAGTAGGAGTTGTACACTGCTTTGCCAATAAAGTCAATAAAATCGAGACTATGCGACCCATAAAATTTGACAAGAATTCTACGAAACGGTAATTGTTCGAAGGACGATCGCCACCCTTTGTACCCGGCAAAGTTGACGTAACACAAAAGACAAAAAATATACGATCAATCCTACACGAAGATATAACAACAATTTGGTTTCACTTTCCAGAATAATGCAGTGTTATACCATTTTTTATATGCTGATAAAAATTCCTACATCCTCTCCTAAACTTCTCACCTTGATTGATGAAACACAGCAACAAGAGAAATATTATGTGAAAGCAGCTTTTTCTTGGCATTTTCTTTGATAATATTACAGTTCCTTCCGTAACTCGTGGTGCGCAAACGAAACGTCTTTTGGGCGAGTCAGGAAATACGCGTTACAACAGCCTGACGGCCACGCGGTCGGAGTACTGGGCTCTTCTATCCCATCATCGCGTGCGGGAACAGGGGCTAAAAATAATTTCGTGTTTTGTGATGGTTTCGTGCTCAAGGAAAGTCACAGGTAACTATACGGCTATAAAAAGTTCTGCTATTATTGTAAGGTCCTAGAGATTTCTCTTATTTCTCTGTCTTTGCTTAAGGTTTTATAGAGCGAGTAATGAACATGTGAAGTTTTACATTTCCTGAAATCCTCTCGACTTTCAACAGAGCCTATTGAATTGTGCATGGCCGTTACTAAAAGTAAATAATCATTTTTGACCGCGCAAACCCTCGTACTAATCGTTGCATTTCAAAACTATTTTGGTGTAGTGATGAAGTATGTAGGAAAAGAAAGACTTTTGACTCCTTTGCTTTGAAGAAGTTTTTTGGCTGTGGTACACCGTGCAACAGTTTTTCTTAACCTGATCGACAAGCTATAAACATTCAAAAGCTTTAGAATATCAGTTAAGAAGCTAAAATTAAACTTGATTTCCTAGACTAATTATGCAGCTGATCGGAAAGATTAATTACTCTGCAGTTTAAAATGTTTCAAGTGTCTAGTGGTGTGTTAGAAACAGGTTAGAAAGGAGGCGAATTTGATAACTGTGTATTTAACGGTTGTACATATCACAACACCCTTTGAAAGTGTTAATACTGTATACAGTAAAACGCTGCAAGCCTTGTAAGAAGATGTTCTAGTCAATCAAGGCTGGTAATTTATATAATTTTGGAAATCTATTTCACACTGCTGTGTGCAAAGAAAGTTTTCTCTGATAACCTGGTTGTGCGGGATCAGGCTAGGTAGCAGATTCTGTTCTTTGCCTGCCTGACAGGCAACTGAAGTAGAAATTTTTGAGGCAATTCAAATTACAGAAGTGTTGGTTTAATTTAAAATTAATTAATCTTATTAGGAAAGAATTATTTTGGGGCAAGCAAGAATGACTTTCGGGCTACAGCGTAGTAGTCATCACAGTTCAACACAGTGACTGGTTTTCTTTGGACCCTGCACTGTCTGGGCCAGAAGGGTTACCATCATGTTTGCGTTTATCTCAAGAGAGTACACGTACATGTTTGTTCATATTTATTATGTTCAGACAAGAAAGCATAGTTGATGGCCAGACATCTAATTTGTGTACTCTATGGGACACTTATTGGAAGAAGGCACTCACTGTGAGCTTAACAACTGAGTGTGTGGCCTGGAAGATTGTTTTTTCCAAGGTTTAGGTCATGGCATGTAGACTGTCAGTACAAAATTAGGATAATTAGCAACCAAACATTTTTGCATTCAGCCCAACCTAACTTTTATCATGCACATGTACATAATATGTAGTGCTCGCTTTTGTTGAGGTTTATTTCACCTCAGAGCGTTGTGAGAATGTCTCTGTGAATGTTCTGAATTGCACGTATGCTAGATAAATAGTATTGTGAAAATGTTTACGGGGTTGGATTGCTTTTTCTAGGTTAACTCAAGTCAATTTTTCTGGTCCTATGCACGCTTAATTAGCCACCAAATCATCCAGGCATCCTGTTGATTCCTACTTTCGAAAAGAAAATTGTTGTATTTTTCACATGTCACTTTATAAATAATTGTTTGTTTGAGTAGACCCTATAGCGCATTTTGTACACCGGCACTTTTCAAATTTCTGGCTGAAAGCCTGGTCCTATATGTAAATGCCAGCTTACACTGTTTTTCTATAGACCTGATTGTTCTAGCAGGGTCATAGTAAGAGTGGTATGTCATTGGTCCTTTGTTCACATATTTTCTTTTTAGTATGGATACCTTGTTAATATGTTGTCCACATGGGGTTTGACTGTATGTTGCAGGTCAAAATGAAATTCAGGTTAAAATGATTTCAACCTAGTTTGATTCTCAGTTTCCTTTGTCTTCTAACCCTAATTATTCAATAATTTGAGCCATGAATAATTAGGGTTAAGAGACAAAGGAATTTTATTTTAATCTGAATTTCATTTTGAATTGCAACATACATATTTGATGATATTTTTTGTTTACATAATGTGTGGCTAAACACATTTCTGAGAGTACTGCATACTGTGCTTTTTACAGCTTGATGTTTATGATAGAGGTGCTGTGAGTAAACAAACAAACAATGGGAAATACAGGACTAGGGAAGCATAAAGATGTGCACAACTCAGATTCTACTTTAGAATTTGAAACTGGCAAGAAAATGTTCCCCAGTGAGCAAGAAGCTAAGATGATTTTATCAGGTGAGTGTTATGTATGCATGATTCCCATTCATATCCAAACCCATCCAAAAGAAAGGTCAATGGAATTTCTTGGGAGAGCTATTCAAAGGCAAACCTTGTAATTAAGGCATATTTTAGTATGAAGCTACATGTAGACTGGCATTCCAAAGGGTTAGGCTAGGTGCTTAGATCAAAACAACAAATTAAAATACAGGGCTGGCTTAAATTGCTTTCTTTAATATATTTTAAAATTATTTACATGAAGTATGCATGCCATCTGTTGTGTACATTATGTAGAATGATTAATATGCATGCCAGGTCCTATGAGAAATTGCCTTATATTACTAAACACAGAGTCCAGTGTCAAGATGTCTGAGATTGTTTCAAAAAGTACTGATCAGACTAGACAAAGTATTTTGTAGTAGAAAAGATGTCTAGATGTAAAAGCGTTTCTGATTAGCAGTTGCTTCATTACGAAGAGGTAATAGTAGTTAAGTGTGGGTACACGTATGTAATGTTCATTGCGACATGCAAAATTAGCTAAGCGAAGACACTTCTCATGTGGTGCATTTGATAATTGCCATTTAATTGGTCATCACTCACTAGGGAGAGAAAGAGACTGCTCACAGTCTAAATGTGAACAGTACTGAACCAGTTTTTATTTCAATCTGTGGTTTATTTAGCAAGGGAACCAGAAATTGATGATCATAGTGATTATGACTATGATGATGACTCTATGGAAGGGGAGCCACCACAAAAAAGAACAGTACCAACAGTGTTTACCTGGGAGAATGGTGGCAGAGAAGTCTTACTTTCTGGGAGTTTTAATGACTGGAAAACAAGAATCCCTATGAACCTAAGGTAAGCTAGCAGAGTATAGCAATATCTCACATTTCATTGCATCCTGACATTCTGATGACAAAGCCGTTAACAGAGATCTAGCCTTGGAACTTTGATCTTTTGTTGACAGTCACTCTATAATCAAATGATTCTAAAGTTAAATTGCATGTGAAGTATTACCAATTTAAGAAACAAACTTATTAGCATAATTTTGTGGTTAATGTGTTAGCAGTACATGAAGTTTGTTGTTGTGTTGGACCCAGCCATTTCAACCACAACTACCGGTACTGAAAACAGTGAATATGGTTTGTTTGCCTGGTACTGGAAGGTTTGTTAAACACTGGTCTAACTGTTCAATCACAAATGGTTGGAAAAGTGCCAGAAATTACAAAAGTTCAATCCAATTCAATCAAATGAACTACCGGTAGTTTACATTTGCTAAGCTTGGTTCCAGTTCACTGAAAAAGTTGTGAGAGTCAGGATCAATGAAACCAATTGAAAAATCTTGTCTTTGCTACATGCATAGTCATAATTTAAACTTCAATTTTATTCATTAGTTGAATATTACATTCTTTATTAAGTGGAATACTGTACAATGATTTTTTTGTTTGCCTAGCCAAGGGGAATTCTCAACAATAATCGAGCTGCCTGAAGGCGAGCATGAGTACAAGTTTTGTGTTGATGGCCGCTGGATTCATGACCCAAATGCTGTAAGTACTATTTATAAACAGAAATAATTATACATGTGATGTCATCCTAGAGTTTATCCCAATCAGTCAATATTTGGTATTCTTGCTTTTAACCTTATTGTGAGTAAGTCAAACCAGCTGATACACGTACAACATGGCAACAAACCAGCCAAGATATGGGAGTCTTTTTTGATGTACATAAAATACTGTACAGTTGTTTTTTTCACGGTGCTGTTTCTAATGACATCCCCAGATCAGTCCACATTGCCAGCTACATGTAGTTCTAATACTACACTCATACTACTTACAAACATATTATAAGAATTGCATGGATTGACTGAAGAAAAACAAACTTTATTGTAGTATTTTGCACATAGTATACCATTCATTATATTCACTCAGCAACATTGGGATATTCTGATTAAAAGACTAACAATTTTTGTAATGAAACTTTGAGATGAAAAACTTGTAGATGGTAAAAAAAAAAGTCACCTAGGATATATTTTCAAGACTTTCCTTTGTATTGTTAGTAGAACTTTGCCTTTTCAATTGCAGAATTTTCTATTTTCCTTGCAGAGCACCTTGCCAAAGATTGCTACACTATTATTCTCTTTTTTATTTGTTACTTTTGACCAGATAATATTATTATCAGTTAAAGATTGATATCACTGAAAGTACATATTCTGCAAATAAAGGGTTATCAATCAGTTAAATTCTGATGTGAAAAAAATCATTCAGAAACTAAAATGTTGTACTGTTCCTAACAGCCAACCACAAACGACAATTTTGGGGGCAGAAACAATGTCATTAATGTAAAGAAGTCTGACTTTGAAGTGTTTCAAGCTCTGGAGTCTGATGCTACTGCCAGTATTGGTTCTGCTGGCTCGATCAGTAAGTATAGACAACCTTAAGTTATAGACTTCTCCTTTAAGACTTCTTGTATCAATGTGGATCATCAATTAATGGACACCTTAAAGTTGTCTTTATAATACAGATTATTCAGTTCTAGAAAATATCGATAATTCCCCCACAGAAGGGAATGGAATTTCCTGGGGGGTGGGGGATCCTGTAAGACCAAAAAATTTAAAGAAATGTATGAAGCTCAATCAGAATTTCCAGAGGGGTTGGGGGGGGGGGGGACTTTGAAAAATTCCCTTCCATGGGGGAGGTACAGTATGGATATTTTCTGGAACTACGCATTGATCAATAATTATGGTTAAGCCCTCCTCCCCCCCTCCCCCCTCAAAAAAAAATAACAATAATTAAACAAAAACTAATAATAAGAAGAACTTAAAATGAATCAAAAGAAACATGAATATATACAGTTGAACCCACTATAGGGCAATTCCACCATCGCAGATGTTACATTCAGACTCAATTTGAAACTTTAATTTAGCACAGACAAAGGATAAAAAGGAGTTGTCAAGTTTTCCATTTATGAACGTGTTTGTGCCTACTGACATGATAACTGGGCTGTACAATTTTTCCAGTTGACTGATTTCTATTAGAGATATAGACCAAAAAACACTGTTGTGGATGTTACATAAAAAACAACCACAATATTGAGTTCATTAGTATTTATTCAAAATTCCTGTGAAGTGTCAGGGGGTTTTGTATGAACTGTTCCAAATATGTGTAGTTTTGTGGTTGTTTGACCCAAAAAGGCTGATTTCGTTTGAACTGACATTCACAATTTTTCAAGGGTACGTGAACTTTAACGTCGCGGACATTACAACCAATGTCGCAGACATTACACTTTCTGAATCATTGCCAAGTATAGGGGACAGATCAGCTTTTCTGTGTGGTTCTCAGTCATACAAGGCAAGATAGGCAAATATTTTATGTTACTATGAATGAAAGTAGTTGACAATTCATGTAAAACTCCTGAAACATCACAGTAAAGTTTGAGGAACACAACATGCTTTCTATATCAAGTATAATCTGCATTTGAGCCTGCTTTTGGCATTCTGAGCCTGGAAACTTATGTTGGTCACCAGAATACATGTAATAACTTCTTTTGCCAGAAAATAGAAAAAACTGGCAGTTTTGTTAAATTTAAGGTTTCTTTACAGAATTAGCACAACTACTTATTGTGCAGTTCCAGAAAATACCCATACTCCCCCCACAGAAGGGATTGGAATTTCCTGGGGGTGCAGTGTTCTATCAGACCAAAAAATTTAAAGAAATGTATGAAGCTTAACTGGAATTTCCAGAGAGGTGGGGAGGTATTAGAACAAATCCCTTCCGTGGGGGAGGTATGGATATTTTCTGGAACTACACATTATTGGCCTAGACAAGGGAAAACAAAAAGGTCCACTTTTCAAACACTTTTTTCTACTTCTGTTGTAGTTCCTCACTTAATCAATGGACCATTTGAAATTCCAGAGCAACTAGCTGTAAAAAAACTCTTGAAAGCAATAGAAAACATAAAAGGGTTTAAGAAAATAATGTTAGAAATGTCTATGTTCATTAGAATGGTAGAACCTCTTCTCTTGTTGAAATTTCAGAATAGTTTACAACCCACTTGAAAGCTGCTGTCTTTGGCAAAATGTTTGTTAGATGAAAATAGAGCAAATCTAGAAGGACATATGGTCTTGTGGTGTAGCTGTAATGGTTTAGCTTTTAAGAACCATTTCAAAATGTTTTTACTTAACTTCAAGAAGTGTAACATCCGTGACGTAACGTCCAGAACAATGCTTTGCTGCCATTCGAAAATGTTGTTGTTTGCCAGAGATTTTTTTTTTACCAAAGTGTTTCTATTGGATATCGATCTAGCTGTGTGGCAAGAATGGTTTTAAAATCTTTCATGTAGTTATTTTAGAAAAGAAAAAAGATTGTTGAAACATTGTGGACATTACGTAATGTCCGTGACGAAACTTATTTTTGTTATATCTACCTTTAAAAAAAGTTCAGAGTGAAGTTTATGTCACTTATGTTATTGTATTAACTCCAGTGAGGGACTTTTTCTGATACAAGTATTTGAAGTCCCTTATATTTTCCAAGTTTGATACAGCAAGTTGAAAAATTTTACTTCTTGCTTGTTGTTTGCTGTAAAAAAATAAATACTTACTTTGGGGACTCCCCCCACCTGAATACATGGTTGTCTTGGGGGAGCAGAAATTTATTTTTCTATGTACTTTAACTTGTTCACAATGTAGAACAGGGTATAATTTCATGTGCAACCTCTTTTCAAAAATCTGGATTTTGACACCACTCATGTGGAATTGCCCTATATCAAAAAAAAAAAACAAATACATCAATGTACATGTAGCTCAGGATGGCTGATAGTACAGGACTAAAATGAAGTATATCCAGAGGGAAAAGGATATGAGTATGAGATACGTGTCGACAGCAGGGAGTTCGAGATAACAGAGGTCGAGATAGCAAGGTTTTCTGACCCGTGTAATCTACAGTAATCTATATAGCTTCTGTTTAAAATGTTACTAGAAAGATACCTGAGTGTACAACTTGCTTTGATTTGCCGCCCATTAAAGAGATGCTTTAATTTGCAGTTTGTCATGACTGTTTGCCCAGAGACAGACTTGTGTCAGATCTTCTAATTATTGTTTTACCATGCAGTATTCCTGTACATGCATCTAACATTTATCAGTCACAACATTCCTTCCAAATATAAATTCAAACATTTTTTTAAAAAATCCTTTCCAATTATAAGTAAAGAAGTGATGTTACCTACAGTGTACATGTAGTAACATTCTTAGCAAGTCATACAACATTTGAGTAGGAGGGGTTGACTCAGATAAAATTTGTAATTCAATAATGATATAATTTGTTCTTTTAGAATCGATGTCGGGATCACCACCTGGCTCCTATGGGCAGCTCATTCCATCACACCACAACCCTGTTATTGTCCAAGATGGCATGCATGCCAGTGTCCCTCCAGTGCTACCGCCGCATCTACTTCATGTCATACTCAATAAAGATGTCGTGGATCACAATGACCCATCCCTTCTGCCAGAACCAAACCACGTTTCTCTCAATCACCTCTATGCACTCTCAATAAAGGTAGTTGTTGTTTACAGTAACTGTTGTGTATGTGGGTATGAAAGCAACCAGTCAAGTACATATGTTTCCATTTTATTTATTAAGTATAAATCGAGAATCTAAGCAGTTCAGATTCAGGAGTCCTAGAATCTGATTGGCTGATTATGCTGAACAGTTTCTCACAAAACAGACCCGCGTGTGATGCATTGTTGACATCTAGAAAGTTTGTTGGTTTTGGTTCAACCATGCAGTCTATGTACAGAACTCCTATGGACTCAGGTCGCTAACTCAAGAACCTGGGCAAACTTTTTCTCGATACGGATCTGCCCCTGGGAAATAACACTAATTTTTGCTATTTTATACTGTATGCCTTAAAAGTTTTAAACAAAAGAAAACATATGAGGGCAGACTGAGCTATAAATAACAGCTATTGATGATTGTGCTGTAAATTTTTGTTAAACCTTTGATTAAGCTTTTTTTTTCATCATGGTGTCAGTTTTTTATTTAGTGTAATTTATCATTATTGTATATTATTTTTTTCAGTTTTGATAATTTAACAAGTTACACCAATACTTTCTACTCTAAGTTACAGAGATTCCAACCCTCCTGATTTGATCGGGAGACTCCTGATCTGATGTGTTGCCTCCCGCTCTCCCGATTCTTATCAAATTCTCCCGATTTATAATAAAATTGTGAAAACAAGGGAAAAAATGCTAATGTTAAGTATTTTTTGCAATGTATTACACTTTCTTCTCGTATCATCTCACCCAGTCTCTTGCCACGTGTTGTGCAGACTCATCAGGCCAGCAGTCTTACTCCATTTAGCAGCTCCAAAATGCAGGAAAAGGCATTTGAGAAAACCTAAATTTGCAAAATTTCCCGGTGAGCATGCCCCTGGACCCCCCTAGAGGCTGCCGCCTATGGCACTAAAAGAGTCTCCCTATTTTCTTTCAAAAGGGGTTGGAATCTCTGAAGTTACGTTATCCAAATTATGTCTTACTTACTATTAAGGAGACTGTATTCTTTCTTTTCCAGGATGGAGTTATGACATTAAGTGGGACACATCGCTTTAGGGAGAAATATGTCTCAACGCTGCTATACAAACCAATCAAATAAAAACATTATTTTGCGTTATGTAACAAGCTGTCTTAATGCAGCATGATCAATCAAGGTGGTTGGATTGTCTTCATGGATCAGATGAGTTGAAGGACTTACGGCGGGAATTCAGCAGAAAAGTTATTTGACATTGGCGAGGAAAGTAAATATACACTGTTTGAAAATGCCTGGTTTGCAATCCCAGGTTTGAGTTGAGCAGTTCGTTGTCTAGGGATTGTGTAAATCACATAAGAACTACAGTATTTGTTGTTACATGATTGAGGAATGAGGGGAAAATTCAAATTTCCAGCCTACATACATGTGCATCCAGGCAGTCTTCAGCTAATACTGGGAGACCTCCAAGCTAGTTGCTTTTTACAAAAATGTGGAAGCAACAACAAGTCGATTTTTGAAAAAAATAGATTTTCAACTCTATTTTCAGCCATAGTTGTGGCAACGTACTGTTGTATAAGGTGATTTTTTAAATATTATCATTAAATAATGTAGACCTTGTTCCTCGAGTCTTTGTTCCTTACTGTGCAAACATGCCAAAACATCTGGCTCTCAAATATTCTGTTACTGGCTAGCTCAATTTTGATTGATTACAAAAACAATAGAAATGAGCAGAAGTAGAACACTGGGGACTTGAGCCATTCAGCTGCGGGTGTGTCACCTACGCATGCCGAATTCCACCAGAAGTCTGATATCTTCAGCCAGGTCGCTCGTCTGCCGACTACTGGTCAAGGGGAACAAAGACTCTGAGAGAGTAAAAAGTTGACAGTGTTTTCATATTGAACTTGGTTATCGCAGGTTAAATAATCATGTACTCATGACTGAAAAATTACGATATTAATAGCTAAATAAATGTTAATAACAAGAAGCAATGTCAACAAAAGGTAGCAATATTGTAGATCATACTTTGAATTGTTGTTCCTACATAAATTCTCCAACAAAATGGCACCACAATATTATGTCAGGGCGTCATGATACAGATTTGAATTTTTTTTTTTTTTTTTTTTTTTTTTTTTTTCATTTGTTTCTAAGAAACTCATTTATGTAAAATCACTGTTGTTGGAAACAGTGACCGGCTGATTGTTGACAAGCTAAAAATATCAACACAGTTAAGAACATTTTTATTAATTAAGGAAAAGAACATAAACTATGTTTATTTTGTATTTAGAGCACCGGTGCTCAGGACCAATATCAGAAGATACCTTGATCTAAGCTTCTAGAAGATAAATTACACAGTCTCTAAACTTGTTCGTATTGTGTCGCTGATTTAACTTTTTTGTTCTTACTTGCATTACGCCTGCAATGCAGGCTAGTAAAGTAAGTGCCTTAATTTCCTCACTTGACATTTTAAGGTAGACAATGTTCTCTAAGGACCTTAGATAGAAGGTAAGAAAAGGGGAAGGTTTTTTTGTTTTGTTTTGTTTTGTGTTGTTTTTTTGTACAGTTCTTAAGGTCTATTTTGTTTAGAACAAATCCAAAAAAGTTGTGGCTTATTAATAAAATAAAATTAAGAAGCCAGAGTACAGTGTCATCGGTAGTTGGTACCTTCTAGAATATGAATCAAAGGGCCATAGTATTTTGTACAACTAGGGAAATTTGTTACAACGTTGTGAGGCAAGTTTCGCTAAAGTTTTGGCCACCCAAAAGACGTTTTTGCTCGATTCTGTTTAGTACAATGCTGCTTGCCGTAACAGAAAGGTTGTAATATGTGTCCTTTTCTGACCAGGCCAAAAACTTTTTTTGTGAAACTTGCAACGGAGAAAATTAGTGCGACAAGTTGCACAACAAATTTCCTAGTGTAACAGGGACTTAATTCTTACAGGGATATGCAAAGAGCAAGGGACGCGAGTGCTACATGTGCAGTTATCTTAGTTTATTTCCTTTCCGCAGGTGGGGGATAGGGCCAGCGCAATATTCTTTTTAATATAATACTTTTCGGCACTGGCCTTGGCATCCAATCTGATTTCCATAATCAATATTTTTCATAGGATAGGGGGATTGCCCCCGTGTCCAACCCCCAACTGGGAAGGCCAGGGTCTTTCAGTTGCAGTGTCCTTCTCTTAGCCATGGTTCCAGATATTTAAAGGCACTGGAGACTTGCCTTTTGCCATTGTCACTCAGCTACGCTGTATTATCAGTGTCACCAGATGGGGGGTGCCACTTAACAAATTGAATGTGGTTTAGCGTTGTCTGTACTCTTATCAATGAGTATGCGTCATCAAAGTGGTCAAAATGTTGTGGACTCACGAGGCGCAGCCAAGTGAGTCCACAACAAATTTTGACCACTGTGATGACGCACATCATTGATAAGAGTACAGACAACACTAAACCACATTTGACATGTTTTTTACCACAATATCAACTAATAGAGAAAATGTTTTTCCAAGAGCATGAGCTGAAAAAGGCATTGACCCAACAGCATTGTCTGGACTCTTATCAACAACAGCGAATAAGCCAATCAGATTGCGAGATTAGTGGCAATTGTGGTAAAAACATTACTGGCACAGCCTTCTGGTGTTGGTAGGCATTTTTGAGAGCTATTTGTACCTAGTGGCACCAGTAGCTCTCACTAGGACTGTTTTTACAGAGGGTTAGTCATAAAAAAATCTTGTTGTCCAAAGGACAACCACCAAAACAGCAGGAATTGCATACATGTAATAATATTGTAACACCATATTTTTTTCTTTTTTACTTGGCACTAGAATTACTTTGAATAATAAGTTTTATTACACTAACCACTACAATACTTTAATAATTATTATAGTCTTATTATCCCTAGAACTCTCTGCAACACATCCTGTTGCCACCATTAAACCAATGGTCTTTGAGCAGAGATCATAGACCACCCCAGACACAAGTTTATTTCAGAATGATTCATTTAGCTTCAAGTGAGGGACAATTCTGAATGTTCCTGTCCATAAAATAATATAGGCTGTATTGAAGGTGCAAATGGCTGCAACCACAGAATACCTGAGAAAGTTAAGTCACAATTTCCTGCTAACTTGGGATACATAGAGGTTAATCAGGGGAACTGAAAGTTATGAAAAAACCATTTTGTGATTCATATGACACTGTGAACATGGAAGAGAATGAATGCATTGGCAAATCAAAACACCTTGTTTAGGGAAGAGACATCGGGGGCATCATATAGGAAAGAAACCAGATGATTGTTCTAACTGTTAGGGTTACATAATTGGTACCACTCTGTGTGGTGTCTGGTAACTTTCTCATCATGTGTGAAATACCCCTTGGAAAGTGAAAATGGGACTTTTTAGGGTTCCTCTCAAAACTCACTGACAGTTATTGCACCTGTCACTTTTACACTGGAGTCTCCGCTCCCCCTGCCATACAAAATAGTACACAACAGCACATGCATGACATTACAACCATTTATATATGCGCCTCAATCTTGGTCCCACAAAATAATAACCTCTTACTTACCAAGTGCAAGGGCCGTACTTGGGACTTTTGGTCTGAGGTCATGACAGTACAGACCAAGCACAGCAAGGTCTATACAATAATGCCCAAGGGCCAATATTGTCCAGTAAGTTCGAGCAAGCTACATGGGTTAGTGAGTAGTTTATAACACGTATATGGCACTAAATTCTGAATTTTTCCTCTTTTCAAAAACAAAAATACATGTACACGGCCTGCAACAATTTGTTCCCTATGGCAAAATCCATACTGAGAATGAACCAATCAGAATGCTTGAAATAACGTCACGACTACCATGCCATATACATGTAATTAAGTGTGTTACAGAAAACATTTCTAGATTTCGGATTAAAATAGATTCAATTAAAATAAAAAAGTTTATTTAGTAGCACAAGGAACTGCAGGCAAAATAAACTAAAGGGGTGATACGGAAATATATTGCTTACAATGTGTATAGCCACTGAATAACCTCTAAATAATACTGACTATGTATATCAGCTGGAGTATCAGTAAATCGACTTGCGCAGATTGTTGTCCAGATAGGCAGGGTATTCTGTAGATTTGAGTGGGCAATCATTGCCCATCGTGTAACATCCTTCTTTTTCAGCACTGTAATATTGCCCTTCCTATTGCGTCGAACTTTCGTGATGCAAGCTTTGAACAGTAGAACTAAGAGTTTCCAAGTTCTTCATTAATTTCTCCAGATTTCCTCCGCTCCTTGTTTCTTCCTCCTCTCCAAATCCCTCAGTCATGTTGTCAAGTTCAAAATGCAATTGTGCCAAACGTTCTTGAAGCTCACGAACTTTATCCATCTTTTCAATAGTGCAGTCCTTTCCAAACGCATGAAGCTTTCCGTGATTGAAGTCGTGCATGAGAACTAACAATCCTTTCTCCATTTGTTTGACGTCTGTTCTGTCAGTCAGAAAAGAATGTTCTTGAATTTTCGGAGTAGCTTTCACCTGCGATCTCTCAGTTTCCTTTGCGTCCCTCGATCTGCTCTTACTGCTACCTTGACTTTCCATATTCTTGGCCATTCCTTTCCTACAAAAATGCTGTGCAGTTGTTATTGTTTCGATCTTTTGTGTTCAACAAGCTTCAACTCTCAACACAGCCGCCATTTTGAATATTCCCATAGTGCTCTTCGCTCGCAGTATCAGCCATGATTTGATCTGCGCATGCACCCCAATCATTCTTCTTCCATCAAGATTAATCATCGTCCAGCGATGAAGTAAGTCTAGTTAAAATCCTCTTGCATCCAGACGCAATCCTCTATAGATAAATGTTTACGAGCAATAGACTACTAGATCGGCCCCTTAAGTTTCACTCTGCGGGGCTTTATAAACAGTAGGACACTAAACTACAGTGAAATTTTACTTGTTGTAGAAGTGCCTCAGCAAGGTGATTTCTGTTAGGAAAATGAATTCTTTCGTGCAAGCCTTCGTTATGGTAAATTTATTTATCATAGGAGCAATTCATGTGGCAAAGCTTCTTTGTTAAATAAATCCTAAACGTACTATTTTTTGAAGGCTCGAGTTGTGTAACTACAGTGGGTACAAAATCTATCCTGGCCATGGCAAGAGGTACTGTCGGTTGGATGGAAAGGTATGATTTGTTAGGTGCATTTGCCGTAGAGTCACATATTAAAGGCTATTTCTTCAGAAACGTGTAATTTGGATTCAGTCATAGAACGTTTCCAAGACATTGAAATTGAAAGTGTACTCTGGTTTTATTATTTTGGTTATAATTTGGTTGTAGCGGAGCTCAAACAAAATCAAACTGATGGAATTTGATGGTTTGACTGAATATGATAATCAGACTCGCCAAAAAAATGGAGTTTGATTGTATCTGATTGCCGATCCAATCAACTGAGTTTGACTTATTTTTTATTTGGCTTGGTTCAATTGATTAAGTCAGGAATACATGTATGTACTGGATATATAGAGGGATGTTTAATATTTGAACTTCTCTTTTGTGAAATTTGAAGGTTGTACCTTGCATACTTAAGAATGTTCTCCTGAATCTTTAGGTCTTCAACTTCCTTAACAAGAAATGTGAGAGGGCCTTGCTAATGCACCGCAATCCCCGAAAAATCACATGGACTGTTTTGTATCGCCGAAAGCACAAAAAGGGCACCACTGAGGAAGTCACCAAAAAACGAACAAGGCGCAACATTAAGTTCCAGCGTTCAGTTCAGGGGGCTACTCTTGAGAACATCCTAGCCAAACGAAACCAAAAGCCTGAAGTAAGAAAAGCCCAGCGGGAACAAGCTATCAGGTTGGTGTGCAACTTAATCAGGAAATATGTATCTCCCTTTAGTACCAGAAAGCAGGTCAAGGCAATCTCACTTAAGACATTTCACAGGTTTGGAATGCATGTATTGAATATGACATACATGGCTACTGTATACTTGTACATGTATTCACACCCAAGAAACTACAAGACCAGTGAATTCCTTTGTTGATTTTGTATTGGGAAATTTCTTCTTTGCTAATATGAGCTAGCCCCAAGATTCCTTTCCTTCACATGGATAAGTGATGTTTGCAAATTACCCTTTGGCCCTGCTAATTATTTTCCGGTATCCTGCTGTTCACATTTTAAATTTTGCTTAAATTATGGTAGTGAGATAAATTGGGGTGACAGGCACTGTTCAAGACCTTCTGGCTTTCTTTTTTAATTTTTACCTTTTGACCTGTTAAGCTGTGTTCTTGTCCCTGAATGGCACTGGGGTTAAGCAAAAAAAAATTACTATCATTAATGTAAAAAAAGAAAGTTTGAGTGACCGTACAGGTCTTAACTTGTAGGCTGCACTTAGTATGCAACATTGTTGTCCAGTCATTTTCAGTGATGATTTTATTTACACCTACATTGTTTGAGGTGCTCATGGAGTATCCCTGATTGGAACTTATTTCTGAGAAAACTGTTCTGGACCAGTGCATAAAGAAGACAACTAGAGTGAATGTATGTTATACTGTACTTGTATGTCAACAGTTTTTTTTGTTCTGTTTTTCCACAGGGCTGCAAAAGAAAAGGCAAGGGCCAAAGAGCAACAGAAGAAAGTAGTCAAGGTAAAACACCCTAATGCACACATTGTTATTACTTAACTTTTATAGTAAGAAACAAGTCAGTCATGTATCAAAGAGGCACTTCCATGTATCTTAGTTGGTACCTAAGTGTAAGGAAAAGGTAGAGAGTTGATGCCCAATAATGTGAGGATGATTAACGTCTTGAAGTATTTTTATGAGTTTTGTGTGGTGTGGGTAATCATATAACCTACATGGGGTGTGTTTTAGGGATCAATGGTTTTTGTTTTGTCCAAGTAATACACCAAGTTGTGCTTCAATATCTGAGCTGACATTAGGTGCATGCTAAAGAACATTCAGTAAAACATTGATAAGAAAATTAACAACTATATATCACTGTGCATTTGTTGTGTTTATGCTGACCTAAATATTGTTTATGCTTTAAGGCACAGCAGCAGCAACCTGTCCGGCAAAAGCAGAAGGCGGCCAAACCTGTGCAGACAAAGGCTCCTCGTGTTGGAGGAAAGCGCTAATTAAATTCATCTGTACTTTATAGCTTCGGACATGTAATAAAGCCTTTGATAAATGAACATGTTGTTTTCAGCTTGTTTGATTTATAATGGAACAGTTTTTTAAAGCTCCCAGGCATTTTTCTAACAATTGCAGCGGTGTGGCATCCCTTAAAATCAGGACAAAGTGCTGCCCTCATTTAAACATATTTCCCCCATCCTCTTTAGGAATCATTTAGAGCAATAAATATAACCAGTGCTAGCCTTAATCAGCACCCAGCTACATGTAGCAAATTATGCAAAGAAAGTAACATGGTGAATGTAGTACATGTACATGTAGACTGATTTACCCTCAGAACAAATACACGGGAAAGTTCAGTTGAACCTCCCATAAGTGACCACCCAAAATGTCAAGCCTATGTGGTCACTAACGACAGCTTAGACCATAATTATTGGGTCAAAATTTTGCCTCATTAGCATGTGGTAATTTTAAGTCATTTAAGGGAGTCTTAAGACTGATGGAAAACAGTGTATGTGTATTTTTTTCTCTAAATTTTTAAATGTTTTCATGTGAAAAGTCAATTTTGTGAAAAAATCTGGTACTTGTGAGGGATGCAATAATATTACAACACCAATTTTCAATCCATTATCTGTCAAGCAGTTGCTTATGGGAGGTTAAATACAAAAGAAAATTTCAAACTTTTGGCTCTAAAAGTGGTTGCGGTCGCTTACGAAATGTGTTCGCCCACAAGAGGTTCCAAATATAGTGATTTGACTTGAAAACTTTTGGTAGTTTGGAAAACTGGTCGCTTATGAGGGGTGGTTGCAACTGGAGGTTCAACTATATAAGAATCTTAACTCAACTGGTACTGGCTGCCCTGGGCACAATGTCTTTACAATAATAAGTGCTTAAGTCATCATGCCTTGGAATGGCAGCCATTCTTTGAGAGATTTCTTTGTTTGGAACTTTGGGAAGGGGACAAAAAGCTGCATGCATTGTGGACTCTATGTTTACACGTACATTTAAAGAAACTAATATAACCTTCAACATCCCCTGTAGACAAATGGCAGCATCTTTACTGGGAGCCAGTAATAACTAGTGAGATATTATTTTGTGGTATTGCAAAACATTTACCCTCTCGTTCAACTAGGGTATTTTTTTTTTCCATACCATGTCGAACGTAATTTTAGCAACTGAGCAAAAGTCAGTATCTTTATTGCAGAACATAATCCAAAGCTTACTGCTGAATTCAAACTATTGTATTGGTTATTTTCTTTTATAATCCATAAAAAATACTTTTGCTTGCGCATGACTGGTCTAAATGCATCACAACTGAATATTCCAAAGCTAAAACTGGGAAATCTCCAAGTGACATTCCCAGGTTTTCAAAACCGCATGTGTTGTGAAAAACATTTGAAGGATAATAAACACAAAAGCCTCCATTTGGCAGGAAAATGTGCTCGCATATTTGCCCTTGGACATTAACTGTTCCTCGAAGCTTACAGTTTTCCTCCAGCTACGCTACTGGAAAACTGTTTGCTTCTTGGAACAGATCTTGTCCGCAGACAAATATTCAAGTACATTTCCATGCCAAATGGAGGCTATATTTTACATACCGTAAAATTCCAAAAATTAGCCCCTCCGTACGGAAGACCCCCAAATCTGAAAGGTTAAAATACTTTCCATAATAAGCCCCTCCAAATATAAGCCCCCGGGGGATTGTATTTGGAAATTATCCTCAATTATACAAACCAAAGCAAACTACACACAATCACCATTATCACGAAGCCTTTTTAAGTCATAAAAGAATGATTCCGTGCACTAAAGCAATGTGGTCAACAAGTGTTAAGGTTACTGTTTTTACTGTATTTCCGTTCTAATAAAGTTTACTGCCATTGTGTTTGAACTTGGCATTTTCAGTGTGGTTAATTTGTTACGAATTTCTAGCCAAAACCCTAATATTGCCAGTTGCACATTCAAAAATTTTGACCCAAATTTCCCTCCAATTATAAGCCCATCCAATTTTGAAATGCAAATTTCCCTCCTATAATAACCCCCTCTGAATATAAGCCCCTTCCAAAAAATGAGCCCCTCAAAAGGTCCTTTGAAAAAAATAAGCCCCGGGGCTTATTTTCGGAATTTTACGGTATGGCCTATATTGGGACATCCCACCCAACAGGGTAATAAGTTTGGCCTTGCAGCCCTTTAAAGGGCACATGAGGTTAATGTGAGACTGTCCAAACTAGGGTAGAGTTGCACAAATTCTGTCCTCAAACGTGGTTTAAACATTATTCAACCAGCTGAAATAGATGTTATACTCTAATCACCCTGACATGATTATAAAATATTTTGTAACTAATCTTAATAAACACAAACAGCATCAGGGGCGGGCATCTCGTTTATTGATGCAGGATACAGTGAGCGTTACATCATCATAAAGAGAATACAGCAGTGAATAAACAGAAAAATTAAAAAGCAAAGTTGAAAGAGATGCCTTCGAGTGGCTCTTGCATAACTTACAAATTCTTAAATAGCCTACTAGCCCCTTAGGGATTCACGCCTAAAATACTGCTACAGCTAACACGAACCATACCTAGTGAACATACTCCAGTGTAATTAGCGAAACATTACAAAATATATTTTGCCAGTCTTCAGAAGCCCATCAGTCAAATGAGAATTTTCAGCCCATTGTACCGTACCTGTAGTGGACTAAGGATAGCCTCTATTTTGCTTATTCCATTGTGCCTGACTCAAAGGAAACCCTTGACAGAAGGAAAAATGGCTGGGCTACAGTAAGCAAAAGAGGGCCTACTCATAGTCTAGTTGTAGTTAAGAGCTGCTGGTAGCCTCTTTCTCCACAAAATCACGTGTCCAGTATACAGGGTCCTACTCAGGGTAGCTACCCAAGGGTACATGAAGGTACACTGGAACCCCGTTAATACAGTCACCAACGGGCCAGAAAATTTGGCTGTTTTAACCGGGTAGAGTCACATTTTGTGACCGGTCTATCCTAAGTGGATATCACAATTGCAGTTCTAAACAACTTCAACAACTCCTTCAGTAAGTATAATTTCGAAACGCAGAGATAATGTTAAAAATGTTGAAACTTCAATCAGTACATACATTATAACCATGGAAAGATGAACAAATCTGGTTTGAGTGGCCATATTAACGTGGTAGAATTGTAAAGGATTATACTGATTGGGATTTCAGAAATATGTGGCTGTTGGTCATGTTATTGGGGTGGTTGCATTTACACCTAGCTTTCTTACAAGAAAATGTTTGGGCATTTCACTGAGGCAAAAAAAGACTGGCCATAATAATTATGGGGGTCAATGAGTATTTGGTTTGATGCACCTCTTTAGAAATTCCAGTACAGCTTTGTACTTTCCTTCAATGGGTTTGGCCATCCCCTTTAAGCATCCCAGTTTGATCCACCCATGTGGGTGGACATCCAGTGAGCATATGGATCAGATAAAAATTCTTTCTATTCAGGTTGATACTTCAAAAACGGTTTATTTTTTGTATTTTAAATTATAATTACATTGGCAAACTCTATTAATTAAAGCTAAGAGGCATGTAAAACTCAATGTCTTTGTGGATCCAGTAACTTGTTTCATCCAAGTTAATCCTAGTTGAACATTAACTTATCAATTTCTACTTTCACTCCTTTTACCCACTGTCCTCAAAACCTATGTATATTATTTTAACTATTAAGCCTTTTAATCCATCGAATATTTTCACTTGAGCGTGATTGGTCTAAACACATCATGGGACTGAATATTCCCCAGCTCAAACTGGGGAATATCCGAGAATATTCCCCAATTTTCAACACTGTGTGCATTGCGAAAAAGATTTGAAGAATAGTAAATGCAATAGCCTCCATTAAGGGCGAAAATATGCTCGGATATTTGTCCTTGGACATTATCTGTTCCTCGAAGCTCACAGTTTTCCTCGAGCTACGCTCTTAGAAAACTGTTCGCTTCTCGGAACAGATAATGTCCGCGGAAAATATCCTTTGGCTAGCATATTTTTGCGCCAAATGGAGGCTATTGTTTGTATAAATAGTGATAACACTGTTGAGATTAACATGGAAAACTTCTCGCTGCTGACTACTGTTTTCAGGACAGTGTTGAACAAATATGGACACACAGCCCTATATTACAGCCAGTTCACTTTGTCCCAGAGAAACCATATAATCTCTGCCTGTATCATAGTGACACTCAGCTATGCCTATTTGGCATCTGTATAAACAGGTTAGACTGTACAACTATTTTTTATATTTTTTGTTGCCCAAGAATAAAAGTCTGACAGTTTTTTTTTTCATAGTCTGAGAAACTGAGTTTCTCCAACCTTCTCTAAGCCTTTAATCATGACAGAATAATCAGCATGCAAGAACAGCCCAGGATGTTTCCCACAACTCCGCTTCTTTCTAATATTTGTACTGTACTGGGGAGAAAAGAAAGACAACTTCTCAGCACAAATCATCAATTGCTCGTTGTTAAAATGACCAGCACTGCTTCTTTAAGAAATTTAAGCCCATTGAATTTTCCTCAGTAGTAAGATTTCTCCCTAACTGCCTCAGTCACAAAAGCTTATGAATTCAAGCAAGATAGGTAATTAACAATTAAGACCCCAAACAGATGAATTCATTGACTTGAAGGACTGTTCACAATATTATTACTGATCTCAAATTTGACTTGCTTTACTTTTGTGACATGATCCACTGTCAGTTTTAGTGTTCTCCTTTTTTGATCAGCACTGTGAACTAAGGCATACACATACATCTGCCATAAATCATCAGTGTAGCTTTAAGATTATAATCATAATGTGTTCAATTCAAACAAGATTTTTTCCATTTACAATAACTAATTAACAGTTTCAGCCAATTCAGACATCTGCCTTTCAACAACTGCTTCACGATGAACCACGTCTGGGTAAAATCTTGTGAAGCATTTTTGGCAGTGACCATGCCTGTCTGCTGCGGCAACATTGGCGCAACCAGTTACTCTGCACTGTTCTGTTGATGTGGTGCGGGATGCAACAGACGATGATGAAACTTCAGCTGGGAAATCTACCAAAAGATTGAGAATAAAAATTCAGTTAACACATGCAGGAAGAGTATAAATTGCTCACGATGACAAAAAATTAGGAGAACTTCACCTCTTAGTTCTTCATGCACCTCCTTATCATACCACCTGTAAGTTGATTCATTTCTTTCATGTTTAAGCTAAATGTACATGTAGTACAGAGCTCAATGAACATTACCTGGAATTGAATGAGGGTATGACTGAGGTATTGTGCTTTCCAAAAAGCACCTGGAGCAGTAGCCATTCATCTCGGGTGTTCCAAACAGGGTGCAGTTGGTCCCACAGCATTTCTGACCATGTAAGGCACCATTTCCCAAACTCGAGTTCTGACCACTTGTGCCAGACTCATATGACGGACTTTGAATCTGGGAGACTTGCACAGGACCTTGTAGTCCATAAGATCTGTTGCCGAACTGATGATTCTCTACAGTATTGTGAGTATTGTGGAGGTCCCACGTGTGGTTTGAAGCCTGTTGTTGCTCATTAGCTCCAGTAACTGCTGATGCACCTTGCTGTTGGTTGCCCTTCTTGTGATAGCAATCATCGCAAAGGCCATTTTTCTCTGGGCTGCCAAACTGCATACATCCTTTAGAAGGACATGGTAGCAGTGTTGCCTTTTTCTTGGCTGCTGTTGCCTCGGTCTGTTGAATATTGCTACCAGAGCTGGTCTCAGCAATATTTCTTTGTTCCACCTTTGAAAAGAAATCAACCAAAAAAACATGCAATTGAGATCACAGCAGGGACTTCTGGCTTACAATATCTGGTAAGAATGGATTTACCCATGTGCAACTCTGGGCTATAAGGACCTTCAGGTAAAGTATGCTGAACATCAAGTTTGACTCAGAATGTATACTTGGCAATCAAAATTTTTTCAATCTGTTCACAATGGACTGAAAAGTTGTATTCATACTCCATCTTATACTGTTTGTACTTTAATCTGAAGGTCCCTAGTATATAATGTGAAAGACACTTTTAATTAAGAAACTGCAGTATATACTTGCAACGTGGATGCCTCTCCATCGACAAGTTGTGTAAAATGTGATTGAGTCAGCAGGGGAAGAAAAACTTTGATTGACTTTGGCTACATACAACTCAGATCTACTGTCGCAGTAGATCTCTACATGTACATGTACATGTAGCAGAGTGATATCTCATTATAACTATGCTTCTATCTAGACCATACAAATTCACATCAGATGAGTGCATACCTGGTTTCTTGTGACTGATCTAGATGCTACGGGTCTTTGTTGTCTGGATGGCTGGGAAACTGTTTGTCTGTTAAGTTCCAGCTGATAAGCTGCAGCATAGCACTGCTCACACAAACCACCTTCCTGCACTGCTGGTTTTCCACAGCCCACGACACACTTGCCAGAGTTAGCTCCAGAAGGTGGTAATTGAGCTGTGGTCACTTGACATGGAAGGCCCATCTCAGAAGTGGTATACATTTGTGACATGGCACTTGAGTAAGCTAGTGTGTTTTGCCTTGGTGGCATACTTGATACTGTGGTAGCTGCATCAAACGGTCTCGTTGGCTGTTGCAAACTAACTGTAGGATTGACTTGCAAGGAGCCAGTGCTCAGACTTTCACATCTCTGACATAAGCCTCTTCCATTCTTTCTTCTTGGATTGCGACACATTGGGTTGGAACAGTAATTATTATTATAGCCAATAGCACTTGTAAGTGCTGATGTGAGTTGATGACTAGGAGCAGCAGAAGCTGTTGCTGTCGAAGAAGCTGTTGTTGTCACGGAGCTCTGAGGAGGTGGAGGTACTGGAAAACTTGCCATGCCTGCTGTGGTCACTGAAGCATTTCTTGTCTGTGAAGATGGAGCAGTGTTCCTTGCATGACATTCTGCACATAGGTCAGACAAATGAAAGATTCCCTCATTGCAGCAACCAGGAGAAGCACATAGGACACCTTTGTTCCTCCCACCTGTAGGTAACTGTTTCTTTCTCATGACATCCACTGGTGGTGATGGCTGATGTGGTCTAGTCTGCGTCGCACCTCCAACAGATCTTCCTTGAGTACGTATAAAGGAATGTATACAACGAGTGTAGCACTGAACGCACATACCATACAATGCAGGGACACCAGGAGATAGGCATCCTTGAATCTGGCATTGGTCTGGTGGTGTCAATGCTGTGGGACTGCTTGGTGGTAATCCAGTAGGGGACAGCACTCCCAAAGTGTTTTCCATATTAAGACAGAAGGTTCTGTAGCACCTGGAACACAAGTTATGATGTTCAGGCAAGCCAAAGAACTCACAGCCATTCACACTGTTTGAACAATGCTTTGCTGAGGCCAGACTCATGTGATTCATGCTTGCTGCCATTTCTTCGGCACTTCTCTCAGCTTCAGAGCACCTCTCACAAAGACCACCTCCATTAGGAATAGCTCCATACTTACATCCTGTGGTACGACATTTAACAGACCTCGCTGTAGGGAGGGTCATGGAAGGTGCCACGCTCGTAGTAGGTGCTGCCTGTGTTGTTACGATGTGTTGCCATGCACTGGTATTTGGTGCTTGTTGTGCTGTTACTGCAACAGGTTGCGGGGAGGTAATTGGCTGTCCTGTAGGAACATGTTGCCTTGGTTCAGAAGCAGGTCCCAAGGTCCTTAGAAACTCATTTAGGCATTTAGAGCAGCGGTTACCAGTTTCTGTGGATCCAAAGAAACTGCAGCCCTGAGTTTGACATTCCACAATCTGTAGAGCTGGCTGTTTGGTACCTGGTTGCAATTGAACATGAAGTTGACTGTGTCTTGATACTCGCTGGTATTCCTCCCTAGCCTTCCTGAAGTACCCATCAATGAGCTCTTTCATGCAGCATGGTTGCTCTGAAAAGTGCAGTTTTGCAACAAGAACTGTTTGCCTGGTTTCTCCTTGATTGCTTGAAAAGGGTACCTTTGCACAATCTAAGTACTGGCGGACACGGTCACTTGCTAATGGTGCTTCATGATCGTAAAGGAAATGAACAGGTAATGGAGTTCCATCATATTTTACTAATGGCACAGCATGAATGCAATTACTTGAGCTGCTTGCTGTTGGATTGTTTTCAATGCCTAGATCCATTTTACCATCTTGAATACTGATAACTGCTGTGAAATGTCCACCTGCATAGCCAATTACCAACGGACTTTTCACACAGTCAACAGAGTCCCAGAGCAGAGGTAAATAGATACCTCCAAAGTTTATCGGAGAGTACGAATCGCCATAAGGTCCCCTCAGGGTGTCATCTGACACCACAATGATGGAACGACGCAGAATATTAGCAAGGACAAAGATGTGAATTTCTGCAAGGCTTCCAAACTGAGCACCATTTGGGCCACATGGGAACTCAGTCTGAGAAATGAGCCTGATAACCTCCTCCCATTCATGATTCCACTGTTCCTCTGTTCTGTCGTATCCACCAATCTGATTTAGTATCTGCTGTTCTTCTTCAGCTTTCCAACGGCCATAGTAAAATCCTAAAAAAAAGAACAAGGTATCGACTTTAAATGACTTTTTTACAATAAGTTGGCAAATTATTTTCTTTAGCCCTCACCAAATCAGGCAAGTGAGAATGAGAAGTTATTTGCCCAGCACTTTTTACGAGCCCTGTATTTCACGTATAACTAAGAGGTTCTTAATTACAATGGCATGCAGTGTTGACACAGGATAATTTTCTCAACATAAATCACTTTTGGTTTGAGTTAAGAGTTAATTTTGGTACAAGAGAAGGAAGCCTTTAGTGCATGACTTGAATTTCCAATTTTTCAGTATCCAGTCAACCATAGCCACTTTGTACATAGTTCCCATAGGAACTTCACTCAACAATAATATTTTGTTTTGTATGCTGAACAAAGCAGCACTTTTTTTTACTTCCTTATGAAATCTATGGCTGAAACTAAAACAAAAATGTTCATAATTATTTATATCTCAATTACCAGCAAAGAAGGACATTGAAAGATTAAGATTATGAAATATCACTTAACATATATTTCAATCTTTCCTGCATAGTTACCCCTGGGGGAGGGGTAACTTTTACATTCTTATGTCAGGGGCAAAGCTGGGCAAAAGCGACCACCAACCCCCTCCTCTCCCATTCCCTTTTTATAGACCTTAACTTACTTGTACCTTCCACGTCCTCCAATAATGCTTCGTAGGCAGTTTTTCTCAGTGTTTGATATCTGTCGTTCACTGCCCACATGCCAATGGAAGCTGCATGCATAAGACAGTTTCCATCACCCAGAGTGTTCACCGTGACCATACGGCCCAAGGAGGAACACCAATTGAGTCTCCTCGCGGCTTCAAGTTCCCTGAGAATATAGCCGTCGACTAGAAAGCTGTACACGAATTTGCGGAACTCGATAGTGAAATCTTGAAACGACGTTAGCACGAACGAATACTTGGTCGACGAGTCGAGATAGCGGTGTTTCGTGACGTCCTCTGGCACCACGACATCTCTGCGTACGATTTCTCTCACGTCCAAAGCCGAGTCCAAATCGTTCAAGGATATGTTTCGTTCAAATAGATGACTGGCTGGCTGAAATGAAGCCATTGTTGTTGCTCGTAGATGGATCACAGATTGAGTCCGCTAACCAGAATCTTTTCTTCACAACCCTTTCACATTAAATGGATCCAGTCGATTCCAACATTAACGATTTCAAATTAAACATGAACGACAATCGGATCACGTATAAAAAAGCAGACCTAAAACAGGAAGTGAACTTGTGTCAATGTTAGGGAAATTATAGGCGACATCATCAACCGAAAAAACCCCAGTGCTGACCTTCTTACTCTCTTCAAAACTCATACTAAACTATCTTCAACAAAGGCTCACCTTTTACGCAGTAAAACTCCGCAAAGCGTTCTTCGTAAAACGAAACTAAAATAGCGACAACATTCTCCTTTCAAAGTTGGTTCCAGGGATTTTTCCCGCGGGGAATCCCCGACCCACCCTACTTGGTGATTTGACGGTTAGCCAATCAGAGCCTATCAACCTTCTCGGGGGTAGGTACAACTATATTATTGCGCTTGAAACACTGTTTTTATTTGCCAGTATTTCTCTCGTTCAAATCTTCATAGCAGGAATTAAAAAGATCCCTTTTGAATTTCTGGTGATATTCTGGGTGAGTTTGTAGATCATAGCGTTGATAGCATGTTCTTTGTTGTAAATGTTACCCACCCTACCCTACAAGGTATCACCCTTCCGCTTTTAACAAATCGCAGGCTCATCACAAAAAAAGCGATGCTGTAATCGATGTCAGATTCTTTTCTTAGCATCTGGGGAAATTTTTTGCTCCTCCCAAGCTGGTGAACAAGTTCAGGTTTGTGCATGCTAATTGTCTTTATCCTTGAGGGATTTTAATCTGGAAATATTTGATTTTTTTTTTTTTCACAAGCGAAAAGCCTCGGTGAAACCTGCTACTTGTTGCTAGAACTAAAACTAAACTTGCAGCGACCACTTGCAGCTCTAATTAAGCTTTTGCCTTTTCATTTTCCAGTTTTATCAAAGTTCAGAGAAGGAATAAATGTCGCTAATGATAGTTATCAAACGTATCATTTGCCAAACAGATCGACCGTACTTAGATCAAGCCAAAAGGTTTTTTCTTTCGATCGGGAATGTTGCGGACAATCACGTGTCTTCGAGCTCGTGCATTTTGTCTTGTTAAAAAATTTAAAAGTTTTCTAATTAATGTGTACGAGTACTTTTTTTAGAGGCTTGGGAAACTGCGTTAGATCAGATAGTAAATTCTCAATAAAGGGACGTAGACATTGATACATAAATTTGATGTTTAAATGTAAGCTTGTAAATATACTAGGGTTTGAGGAGTAGTATCTTAAGGCAGCTTTAGTGTACTCATATTCATTTAGGTTCTTAAATATTTAGTTTAGTCAGCTACAATTTAAAAGAACCCTATCTAAGGACAATACCAAGACTACAATACTCAAGGGGCCCATTTATATGGTCTTGGTTACCCGAGACAACCCTGAGTTACCCTGGCTGAGCTAACATTTCGCTTATTTCTTTGCAAAATTCCGCCAACCACTTAGATTAGGATTGCGAACCTGCCTCAGGGAGTGACACAACTCAGGTGGGCAAGTTGTCTTGCCTCGGCAGGTAGGGTAACACTAACCCTGGCAGGCAGGACAAGAGAGCCTGGAAGGGGGGGGGAGGGGGAGGTCCTGATCGCACATTCCCGCTCCTTTTTCACAAGGATCCCACATCCCACACTTTTTTCATCACTATTCCGAATCTTGTTTTTCTTTCCCAGAAAAATACATTAAAAAGTCTAATTTCTACAAAAGGTAATAAATGTGAGATGTAAATTGGCTCTTTTGATTGACATTTTGAATTTACATGTGTTTTTAAAGGCTATTTGTACAGTCAGAAATCCTTATGTGATATAAGGCAAGATTGCTGTCATCATTATTTTTGTTAGTGAATGGGACTTCGGCCATGATGCTCAACAAGTTTGCCAAGCAGAAAGATCTCTGATAAGTCCTTAGGCGGGGACGAAACCAGCTGCGTACGTAAAACTAGCCACAAACAATGTATTACCACAAGTAACTCTCAGCTTTATCGTCACTTTTTAAAGGCTCTTGCAAAAAGAAATAGCTTTTTGTACCCCAGTATGATGAAAGAGCACCATATGGCAATCGTGACCTCCAGGTTTTCTCTGAGGCCTTTAATCTTAACAATTTCTGCTAATCCAGGGAAGGTTTTTAAGTGCTTTACGAAGTTGAACAGGTTTTTGTGTTCGTCACTGCTTAGTGGAGCACTAAATTTCTCTTTATGGATCGCCAAGGTTGTGGTGCTAGAACCAGAAGTATCATCGGTAACCACAATATAAAACGAGACCAAATCTTTTACTGTAGCAGAGCTGGCATCACTATTTGCCATTCCTATGGCCATCTAGCGGTTAAGCTGTTGAAAAAATCCCCTCAAGATTACAATAAATGTGAACCTGTGAAGAGACTAAAGAGCTTGAGCAATTGAGTCAACTGAGCATCGAGTCAATAACTGGTATGCTATTACACCATGTGCACTTTTCTGGCATCTGGTTTGAACAAAATACCCTCTGACGGTTTCAATTAGATAACTATTAACCAGGCACACTCTATAGTTTGGTTTGAAAACAGACACCACTTAGCACTCGCCTGGTTAATTCTCTTTGGCCACTAGAACATTTATTTGGATCGTGAGGATTTCCCAAAATTATTCCCGACAGACAGGCAAAAAAAATCCTGCATCCCGTGCCCAAAGTCTGGCTAGACCCACTTCCCAGAAAAAGTCAAATCCCAGGTCGCGATTCCCGCACCGTATTTTGGTCAAATCCCGGATCCCGAGAATACCCTTCAAGACCCTCAGACAACGTTTCTTCATATAAAATCTTTGGGTCACCTAACTGGGACAACTCTTGGCACAGCAAGTGTCTCATAAATTATGTGCGGATTTAGGATTTACAGCAGAAACTGGTGTCAAAGAAGTGAAAATTAACTCTGCAAAACCCACTGTAATCGAGTGACCTAGGAAAATACATAGAAAGAGGGATATTTGCACATTTGATTAATCAATAAGGGTTATGAATAATCATGCAGGGTCAACTTTGACTCTGCCTTCAGGGACAACATTTTCACATATAAAGACTTGGTAAATTTGCCTTAAGCAAAGGGTTGTCTTGGGTACCTAAGACCATATAAATGGGCCCTAAAAGTGAACAAAGGATACCCTATTTAAGGATAGAGTTTCTTAAAGTCCTTTCCAATAATTCTTCCCTGGCCTGTTGGTTTTGCCATTGGAAAGGACTTTTCCAACTTGCACCTCTCATGACTTACGTCGCTCGCACTCACAACTTCGTAGCTCAAAGAGATAAATAAGTAAAGGATCAAGAAAAGCTTGACATGTGGCAAGTCTAATTTAAGGACTGAGAACCTTGAGCAAACATATTGTTGCCTTACCCACTCCTTGGTATATTCAAAACTTGTTGCTTGCCTGATCCCATCTGACTCCTTGAATCCTGGTCCAAAGTTCTTACTAGATGTTTTGCTTATCTTTCCCTAGATTAGGATTAGGTGTCACCCTATATATTCAGACCTGGGACGGGGGCAGAATCCACCTCCCCACCCCACCCTCCCATCATTGAAGGACAAAAAGAGCCTGGTCTGAATAGAGTGAAAGCTTCTTGCATTTGCAGATATCAGAAAATTCCAACCAGTCATCCATTTTGTCATTTCCAGTGGTACCCAACTGTCAGCATCATTCCAGACTGTCATTATGGTTTACCATGGTTTTAAAAGTTGTGTGATATGGCAGCAAAATGGACATACTGTGCAGGGCTGTCATTAAGTTTTGAGTCACCTGTAGCCTTGTTCTCCACACCCGTAGAAAACTTGTTACCGGTACTTTGTGGGTGAATTCTATCAACAATAGGCAGTTTCACTGGTAGCGTCAAGGGAAATCAAACATACCCAGCCATAACTGGTGTTATGGGTTATGGTACTTGATGACAGCTCTGCTGTGTTCCCTATGTTTTTTCCTGGCCTGTTAAATTAGCTCTGATTATCACAGATAGTTAAGGGCATCTAAGCCATCATGTTTATTGTTGAACTTTTGTTGTTGTTTTTTTTTTTGTGGGACAGTACATTCAGGAAACAGCAAAATTGAAAATCTTCAGTTGGATTTTCAGTTATCAAGTAAATTTGTATTTAATTTTTAAGAGCAATAAGCCTGATAATTTATCTAATAAATCAGTTGATTGAAAAGGTTCTGGAGTGTTTCTGTAACTAAACTGAAAGCTTTATGTATCCTTCCTATAGAAATGGCATCTTCACCAAGCAGTAAAGGAAAAATTACAATAATCGGCAGGTTGGTGGTACTATCTCATGCAAACTAAATATTGACCATTGCACCATTTACAGTTTTACTGGCATTTTGCTATTCAATGTAAGTTTGTTCCAGCTATCACTAAACAAATTCATGTAACCCCAGAGAATCCAAACAGACATATTTGAGTTTTAGCTACATGTATAGCTGTACATAGTGGACCGACCTTTGTTGGACAGATCAAAAAGGACAAGACAGTACATTTTGAAGGAAGGAGAACAAAAATGGTTATAAATTCAATAAGTTTTTTTATTTGTTGTGAAATTCTTCTAAATGAAGCTGTACACCAGTGCAGATCTCATAGCAATTTTGTGGTCCTTCATAAATGTGCCAAATTCATATCACTGCCCATATAGCTAAGTAATTAGCTGGATCTGGACATGATGTCAGTGTGATCTTATCTGACTCAAGATCTATACCTGACTGTACTCTCTACAGGCCTTTCAATATGTCAACTGACTAAGAATACGTGAAAAGAGCTCATGTCATGTTTTGGTTTGATTGACAAAATTATACACAGTTATGAATTGCTAGGTACATTATACAGTCTAAACTCCTCATAAAAGGGCTTGGTCAGATTGTGCACTCCGTAGATTATGAGCTTGAGATTTCTGGGAGGTGATTGTTGATGAGGCCGAAGGCCAAATCAACTATCACCTCAAAAAAATCGAGAGAATAATCTACATGTACCAGAATTGTTCTAGTAAGATTCTTGCTTTAAAATTTTTCCTCAGTTAACCATTTTCAATTATTGTAGTACATTGTATGTAACTTTATGCTTTAGAAAACTTGCACAGACTGAATTGTTGTTTGGAATCTCATGTTGTGTATGTGTGCTCATCATTTTTTTTTTTTTTTTTGTCCACCATTTTCTAGGTTTTTTTGAGTCATGAAACCGTGAATGTCCTAATCTTTTAATTATCCATTTGTAGCTAAATGTCCCTCCATAATTTTGCAAAAATGAGAAAATGACACTATTTTGCAAGTGACCTAATGGCTGATAGTATATTGAGTAGCTCAGCCAATCATATTGCAGCAGTTGCATCAGTATACTAGTAGTAAGAATTCTACTAATAAGTAATAGATGATAGCAGTTAGGTTTTCCTACCAGTTAAATGATTTCTTGTTTTCATTGGTTTTCATCTTTCTCTCCAGTGGGTTAATAGGAAGATGTTGGTCAGTGGTAAGTGTTCAAATCAACCTTTTTTCCATCTACATTATTGATAATACTGCTATGGTGCAAGTAACACATAGCATTCTATTGCTAGCTCCATAGACATTAAAACACCCACACTCCTCCCTCCAAAAGTTGGTCTCTTGGTTTGAAATTCCCACCCCTTCGAAAAATGATTATTATTTCATACTTAAGTTTCATACTTTCCTTCAAAATTTTTGGCTTGTGACGTCCCAGACTTGCTTACAAGTTAAGCTTAAAGAACACAGAGTGTGATCAAATAGAGAGCACAATCCAAATTATGTCATTTTGAGCGAGAGCTTTCGTGGTGTGGCTATTCAGTGAGAAGCAAGCAACTTGTCAAAACTGTTAGTAGTAAGATCCTGACCTGATCCCATAATGTGAGGGTTTGGATATTTTCTGAAACACACATTTGGTTGAGTTGAAAGTTTTTAAAAGAATCCTCAATTTCAATTTCTAGATATTCTCCAGTGCTGGTTTCAATGTCTCACTGTATGATACAGTTGCTAGTCAGTTAACCAATGCACTGACAAGCATTGAGGCTCAGTTACGTGACATGGAGTCTAAGGGCCTGATGCGTAGCCCAGGCATGACAGCTCAGGAAGCTTTTAAGTTAGTTGCAAGCTGTGATGACCTGGAGAGAGCATTAGATGGGGCTATGTATGTCCAGGTAGGAACAAGTTCAAGATTATTATCATTTAATTTACCTTAACAATTTCTGTAAGTAACTTTTGGTTCGAAGCATTGGGCTTATATTTCTTCAAGGGATTTCTGGTTGTATTGTATTTCTAGGTTATTAGGGGGCTGCTTCAATGCCGTCTGCTCTTCAGAACAGTACATAATATCACTTTCCTGCTACATATACGTGTAATAGTTCCAATGAAACTAACAAAAACATTTCATCTGCTGCTTTGTAACTTAACTGCAAAACTCATTACACCAGTTCTTTGACATTAGAGTTATTAAGCCAAGCATGCATGATGTAGTGTAAGAAATGTTAACTGAAAATGTTACAACTAAAAGTTGTATGTCTATTTTAATTAACATCAGGAGTGCACTCCAGAAAACTTGGAATTGAAGATAAAGGTGTTTGAGAATCTGGACAAGTTTATCCCTTCAAAGGAAACAATACTAGCTAGTTCAACATCTTGCATTGTGCCATCAAAGTTCACATCAACTTTGAAGCATCGCAGTCAGTGTATTGTGGCCCATCCAGTGAGTACTAACTCTTTATAAATATGTCATTTTTACAACATTCTACAACGGGAACTAATAATTGCCTTATGTCTGCAACACACAAAGAACCACAGCCACTTATCCCTGTGCACACATTGCATACCTATAATGGTACTATAATTATAACAATAATTATAATTACAATAGTAGGAAATTGTTCTAGGGTGACCCTTCAGTATCAACAGAATCCTCCTGACTAAAAGATAGAAATTAAAACCCTTTAGTGCCATTTTGTCATTCATAACACCCTAAATGAGACCAGAATCCTTGATTCATATCCCTAAATGAGACAATGAGCATTTCTACCGTTTCCTATGGAAGGTTCCCCCCCCCCTCCCTTCCCCGGGGCACTCAGTATGTTCTCTGTGTACAGAAAGCAAAGCCTGATGGATCACAAGTTTCAACCACAGGCAACTAAGTAAGAAGATGGCTGACTGTCAGCTTTTGTCCGAGTCAAACAAAATTGGTTATCACAGCTAAGGGTGCTGTATAAACAGGATAATACTTTTATTGTAAAGCCAGCATGTAATAATATCTCCTTTTTTCAGATAAACCCTCCATATTATGTACCTCTGGTAGAGGTTGTGCCTGCTCCCTGGACAGACAGTAAAGTTGTAGACCAGACAGTAGCTTTAATGAAAGGCATTGGACAATCACCTGTTGTCATTAAGAAAGAAGTGAACGGATTCATTTTAAACCGTTTGCAGTATGCTGTTATTATGGAGGCATGGAGACTAGTAGAGGTAGGACATAGTGAGGGGAGAGAGAGAAGGGGCATTCTTTTACACTGAGTCCTTGATTTAGTTGACCAGCAGACAAGAAACAGAAAGTTCAAGTGTAAGATTTCTATGGATGGAAAAGGTTTAACTGAACTGTGGCCAATACCTACTAATCAGTTCAGAAAATTTAAGGTAAAAGAAGAATTAGGTATTTGCAGAGGGTCACCTATATTTTCACATGTAAGAGAATGTTAGGTTTATTCTGTTACTAAAAATCCTTTCGGTGGTTCTTCAAGAATGCTGGACAACCTGGCTCTACACTCAAACTCGATACCAGCCTTGGATTGATCTAGAAATTACATCACTCCAGAAACACTTTCAGATTAAAATTAAATTTCAGATTAACCCTTACGGTCGACCATACGTCCTGAAGCTTTTCTTGTTTGTCTATTTCAAGTTTTTTTAGAAAAATAAAAAGAGAAAAACAGAGCAACTTAATTGTATGTATTTTCTGTAGGATGGTATTTGCTCTCCTGAAGATGTTGACACTGCTATGACAGATGGTCTTGGATTACGGTATTCACTTATAGGTCCATTTGAAACCATGCAGCTAAATGCCAATGGTATGTTGTACAGGGGTGGGGTGGGGATACCTAACAAAGTTAAATACGGGAAAGCCCTGTCCCTTGTATATAATTTTTGACAGAAATATGGTCACCCTTTCAAATACTATCCATACGGAATGGTACTTCTTGGATTGAGCAAACCCTTAATCACTCATTAGCTGCATCTGTTCTGCGTATTTGTAAATGGAAGGGCCTTTATAACACCCAGATTGCAGTTTTGCAGGCTCTTTTTCTATTCCCAAACTCGTAAACTCTCTTAACTTAAATATGTCTTGACGTACAGCCTGAAAAAGATTTCACACTCTTCCTTGTAAGATGGTGGATATATAATTATGTGTTTCATGGATCTGTAATTTTTATACCTAATCGTAGGAGTTTGGTCGAGCCATGGCTCGTATTTTGGCGAGACATAGTTGAGCCCAAATACCCATGGCGAGACCAAACGAACCTGATATTCCGCCGAAGGGTACCAAATAGGAACGATGAGGTATTTACCGAACCCAAATTCGGCCAAGCGAGCATGATATCGTAGCCATATCGGGTCAGTGACTTGATATCGCAGGATATCAGGACAGAGGCATGGCTTCTGGTTGGCTAATTGCGAATATGGGTGTGGTAAAACCTTTTATCACCTCTAAGAGCGCCCAACATGTAGTTTCTCCTAACAATATCGTTGCATTGTCAGGGAGATAGGTATCAAGAATAAAGAGACCCATCAACTAGGGATATTGCAAGGTCCGGATAGACAGGGAACTCATAAAGGTTACACTGACAAAGAAGTTCCGCCATGTCTCCAGCCCTGAAGTTCGTGAAACTTGAAAGGTCTCAAAATGAACTAGCTATCCTGTCGTTGATTTTCCAGTTCAGAAACGTGATTTTTTACTTGCTTAGTTGGTCGTATGCACATGATAAGGGAAACATTTGCCTGGCCATGTAAATTGTAATGTAAAGAGTGACAAATTTCTGATCTGGTTCATCAAATTCTGCATGAGCTTTTTACAGCAGCATTCGTGCCTTGAAACACATGCTCCTGTTGTTAGCAGTGTCAAATGTGAGTACAACTGAAGTGTAGTGTTTGCCATTTAGGAATCAGAGATTACTGTGAGAGGTACGGAGCCAACATTGAAACTGTCTGTAAGGAACAGGGAGGTCCTCGGACACTCGGCGGTGAAACACTGGACAAACTTGAGAAGGCGTTAGCTGAAACCATGCCTCTAGGTCAGCTGAATGAAAGAAGGAATTTGAGAGATAGGCGACTAGCAGCACTTGCACAGCACAAAACGCAACAAGAGAATGAAAACAGCGCCGATTAACGCGTAAATTTTCAGGGTGAGAATCAACAAGATTCTTCTTGCATACGTTTTAAAAATACATTTACATCAACATTTTTACTAAGGTTTTTTCATCATCATTATTATTATATTTCACCTTAATGGGACTCATTGCTTTTAGGTTGTAATCGTCTCTCTCTTTGTATGCCTTTTTGTTATTGTTATTTTATCATTTAATAGTTTTAGTCGTATCTGTAACATTTGAGATTACTCAGGCTCGGGCAATTACTCCCGAAACTGTACTCCACTCTATTACTAATAATACATTATTTACGGAGTAAATTTTAATACCTAAAATACGTTTTCAACAATTATCCGAGTTAAGGTGGGTTGGTATAGAACAGGGATGGAGAGGAGGGGAAGGCACAGCGACGAACAGATCTCAATTTATCGGCATTCCAAGCTCGCGGAAAAACTCGAATGTTTCTTACAGGTATAATAGTACGCAAACTGAAAATCGATTACCATTCCATTACTTGCAAGGTTTTGTGTGCTTTAGTAACTCCAATACAACTTTCGATGGTCGGCAGTGTCAGTTTGATGTTGTGAAATAGTTTTTTTAGGGAAAGTATTAAGTTTTACCATAGTTACTAACTACGGTTTTACGTACCAAAAAATGTGCAAACTTTGCAAAAAGCACAGCACAACACAATGCTTTATTGACACTCCTGTAAATGGAGTTATAAAACATCAAACTTTTAAAACTATTATCAATATGCCAACCTTTTGATGTTGTTTTCTTTTTTTTTCCTGTTTTAGTGTCAACTGGCCCTGGAATACCTACTGTGCCTGCAGACCTCATATTAATGTATTGCAAAGGGTCAGCTCATTACAAATAGTTGGGAACAATTTGAAATTAGTATCCTATTACAACTGCAGATGTTTCTTACCTTCTGCTAATCGTGACTTGTCGAGGCCTTATGCGCCTCTCTTGCGCAAGGAGTTCGGTGAAGCGATAATGATTTGTAAGAATAAGGGAATATTGTAATGGTGATCAATAGAATGGAGTGCAATTCCTGGAGTAGTCGAGAAAGCGATTCCAAACTGATTACTCCGCGACTTTTTTCCATCGTTCAGTTCAACAAGCTATAGATGCTATCGATAGTAAAACGGATCACGTTAGGACGCCTGTTTTAGACATTTTTATTCAAAATTCACTTAGGGCAATTTTCGAAAACCTTTGCCAGACAGCAGGTAATAACCTATCTACTCTCCTGTTATTACATACCTGGTCAGATCTGTTGTAAATGGATGCTCTCGTGATCGCTCTTCAATTATGAAATTAGCGTGCAGAAAACCAGTTAGGAACGAAAATTTTGTTGTTAATACTATATTATTGAAAAAGGGCCATTGTAAGGCGACGAATAATTTACTACATAGAATCGTCTATTCTGAAGAGACTCTATGAAAAACTCTCCATCGGACTTTAAAGCAGTAAAATCACTCAAATTCAGTTCGGTATAAATAAAGTATATTTTTGTTCTGGAGTATTGAGCTTAAAGTGGCATTCTTTTTTTTTTTCTTTTTTTAACATTACCATCTTATCGCAATTGCAATTAAGGTAAAAATCTTTTTCGAGGGAAAGCCAGCGTGCGGCGTAAGTCGTTTAACCATTTCTAAATGTGATGGGTTGTCACTAACAAAAATACACCCAAAGCTAGGTAGGTAAAAAAACAAACAGAAATTACACTTGAATTTTAATTCCAGAAGGGCTGTTGAATTCTTCCATAGAATACGTCTAGATTTTGCAACAACAAAAGATTTATAGCCTTGCATCATTGCATTGACTTGTATTTTTATTCATTTATTTATTATGTAGTTATTTTATTTGATACATTTTTTTGTGCTAGTCGAATACGGCATGTTCATATCATGTCTCAAACGAAAACCCGGCCTCATGCTTTACGAACTTAACCTCGCTCATTAACTTTTGCCTGTGATTGTGCCTGTGACTATGTTCCATTGAAACCAAAGCCTTTAAAACTAGTACCAAATGTGGAAAAAAGCTTAAGTGATATTTCGAGAAAGTCAGACTAGTTCATTCCGCAGATTAAAGTCAAATTTAACGTCATCTCCAATCAGAACAAATGGTGCCCAGTCACTCACCGTGTACTTCTTGGTTTCTCTCATCCACTTCATGGACTGGTGAAGAGCTTCACTAGCACTCAGTTTATCACGCACTAGATGCCCGTAGAAACGAATCATGAACTCTTTGGTGGAACTATCATCCAGCAGCCACAGGGACACGAGAACTGAAAGAGCGCCAGAAGCTAAAAAGGCGCGAGCAATACCCACAACTCCCTCGGCTTTCATGATCTCTCCGCGACCACTGTGACAACAGCTTAGCACGACCAGTTTGGCTCGGATACCAACCTTTGCGATGTCTGCCATGGTCAGCAAACAGTCCTCCTTCTTTGGAACTTGAGAAGGAGAAATGTCGGGAGCGAGAGCGATCTCTCCTCTTTCTGAGCTTCCGTGAGCAGCAATGTGGACCAGAGCTACTTCCTGAATCCTTTGCAATACTGCATGTTTGGTGGCCTGTTTTCCAACCAGCGGTGTCACGCCCAACTCCTGGGCAATTTCTATGGCTTCTATTCGAGCTCCAGGCAATGGTGACAGTCTCATTATCCCAGGAAGGTCCGGGTCTCCGACGATCAGAGCCCCGCCCTCTTGGTCCATGTGGAGATCGTGTTGGCGTTCTTGGATCATAGTGAGAGTTGTAAGAGACGGAGCGAGTCGAATTCGTAACGACTCCGACAGGAACGTTCCACTGGCGTCTACCAGTGCGGCAAATGGGACCCTGAACATGCTACCTTCAGGAACAATGACGATTTCTTGACCTTTGATGTGATGCTCAACAGGGGCTATTAACATGTTGTACATCAGATGCAGTATTGAACTTGTATTCTTCATTTCCTCTTCCTCCTCGTCCTCTGTGAGCTCTACATTGCGCAAGTCCATCGCTTCATTTTGAACGTCTCCATATAGCGCCTTCAGTGAGCGATCTTCGCACTTGGCCTCATTATTTTCACAGACGGACCGATGACTCTTCGTTACCATCTCTTCCAGGGTAGTTTCCACGTCTTCAGAACACTGTTCACAAATTGATTCCACAAAAGCGATTTCCGCGCCTTGCTTGATAACCCAGAAAAAGACGGTTGTCAACGATGTGGTCATGAAGACGATGTTAACTTGCTTGTTCGAGGAAAGGCGTTTCATCTCGCTAAACTCTACCCCAATTCTCCTTGGTGGAGACGTGTTTTCAATCGAATACTTCTCTGCCATTAAATCTACCAGACAGCGGGCGCGTCCTCTTTCAGCGGCGTACAGCGCATCGGTAAACCTCCCCATGTAAATCAAAATCACGTAGAGGACATGGTACCGCCCTATTCTCTGTTCCCTGAGTGACAATTTCGTTTGGTCATCAAGTCCTTCACTCTGTCTCTCGCTGCATGAGATGCTTTCACTCAGATACTCAACTGCTTCGCTAGGACTCTGCTTGCAGACGAAGCTGGCAGTTCCTAACTTGGACAGAACCGAAGATTCAAACTCTCTGTCGCCAGTTTCTCTTAAAAGTTGGAGAGCTCTTTCTTGATAACTGGCTGAATCATCCAACTGACCAAAATTGAGGTACAGGGCACCCAGGTTGCTGCACACCGAGGCCTCACCTTTTTTGTCCCCCAACGCGACACTGATCTCTAGAGCTTTTTCAAAATTTTCAAGCGAGTTATCATAATCGCCACGGGAACCATAAACACTTCCCAAGGACTCATGGGCGATTAGTTCTCCACTTTTATCCTCAATTTCTTTCATTATTTCAAGCGCACGTTTCAGGAATGTGACTGATTTTTCCCCCATGCTTCTACCGCGGTATACCTCACCCAGACCGAGGTACGATCTGGCTTCTCCCAGCTCGTGCTCGATTTGAACACTGATATCAAGAGATCTCTTTAAGTGGCTCATGGCTTTATCATACCTTCCGAGGACCGTATACAAACTAGCAAGATTATAGGAACTGTTCACTTCTCCTTCCTTGTTTCCGGCGGCTTTGTTTAACGCGAGGGATCTCTCCAAATATTTGATCCCCTCTTCATACTTTCCAAGAACGAAATACGAGTTTCCGAGGTTGATTGCGTCAAATGCTTCTCCTGATTTATTTCCAATTGCTTGGCTGGTTTCCAGAGCTTTCGTCTTATAGTAAATGGACTCGTCGTGTTGCCAGAGGCTGAGGTATGCTTTACCAAGGTTGGCATAAATTTTCCTTTCATCTTCTTTATCAGCTCTGTCGCCAAGCACTTTCAGGACTTCCAGCGCTCTTAACAGGGACGTGACTGATTTGTCATACTGACGGAGACCATCATAAACAGAGCTTAGATTGTTTAGGACTATAACCTCAGCTTGCTTATCACCTATCTCTTCCAGTAATCCAAGCGATCTTTGATACGCAGCGATTGAGTTGTCATATTTCTTCAGGTCCTCGTACAGCAAGCCGAGGCAACCAAGGGCTGTCGCTTCTTGTGCTCGATTGCCGTTTTCCATGCTCATTTTAACGACCCGTTGTGCGTGTTTCACTGCCTCATTTGCGTTCCCCAAGCAGTAATAGGCGCTGGTTAGCTGTTGATGTATAAAAAGTTGTACATCCTCGAAATAGAAAATTGCTTGAAAGCACTCTAGCTTGGAAATGACCAAAATCTCTTCGTAAAGATCGATAGCGTTCTGGTAACGATGGCTGTTAACCAAGAACTGAGCGACTAACAATGCGATGTCCAATGCTGTTTCTTCGCTTGTGCTCTCCATGCTTCTGAAGCTTATTTACAAGAGAGAAAACACGGATAAGTTGATCAGCTCAAAATGTCAGCCACTGGAAATGGAATCGCACTGATGCGCACAGACAGGCAGCAGTAGTTCCCATTTGAAAATGAAACGTGAAGTAATTATTAGTTTATAGCCGGCTCATTGCGTAAAGTACATATAGCTTGTCACGATAGGTCGACACTGATCTTTCACTTTCGCGCAATGCATTCGAATGATCAAATTTTTGGAGAGATATATTTATGGTTGGCCATTCGTTTCAAAATTACGACAGGTTATACGCGGGTTTTTCTGCCGCGTATACTTGTTTACGTACGTTACGTATGGGCTTTAAGCTCATATATACGACCATTTAGATTGCGTATATACGCATTTTTTAAGGGCCACATATTTGCGTAAATTCAAGCGCGGGGATATGCGAAATAAATGCCCAAATATACGCGTCCTACAAGGACCCATAGACACGCGTGCTAAAATGCGCGTATATGCGGGTCTCGTAAATTATGTTGTATATGTCAGCACGAAATGTGCCTTTCATCCATAACTTTGCACAGCAGCTAAGAATAGAGCGAGCCCAGTCGCAGCAGAATTGTTTGTTGCACAACTTAAAGTCTAAAGCCCTGTCAAAATTACCATGTATTACGAACCTCCAACTGATAAGGCAGTGTAGTCCATCAATGTGCCAGCGGGAATTAGGTCTCCTGACGCTGTCAACACGCCTTGTGATGGTATTGAACCACCTCAAATCAGACCCTGCTGGGTCAGTTTGGAAAAAAACTTTCCCTTACACGCTGACGCTGAACATTGATATTTCTACTTCGCAAATGACCCAGCATGATACTGATACCAGAATTGGAAAACCCACGTCAGTCTTATTTCTCGAATCATCAGGGCCGGGTTGTTCGAAAGCCGGTTAACGCTAACCCAGGATTAAAAGTTAACCCAAATATAAATTTTTCTCTTTAAGAATGTTTCCACTGCCTATGCTTTGTGTAGTTTGAGATTACTGAAGTTCAAAACTGAGCTGCAAACATTTCCCGTCTATGCAGTATGTATTGAATTTGTCTCTCCAGCAATTCAAGAGGCAGAATTCTCTCAGCATTCGCTTGGGCATCTATGTCCTAACCGGTGAACAGAATCCAAAGCAACTTCACGACGAACGATCAAGTTCTCTGCCATGTTACGATTACCGTGAGGATAAAATCTTGAACAGTCATTCAAAAGACGCATAACTGTTTCTAGAAGATCAGTCACTGGGGGAGCTGCAGTAACAAACATTAAATAGTAGATAGACCAAGACAAGGCATTTCACCACTGCCGCCATATTGATGATTTCTAGTTAAAGTAATTTTCATTGCTTTCATACACGAATAGCCATACTCTTAAAAGGCACATTTCGTGCTGGCATATACAACGTAATTTACGAGACCCGCATATACGCGCATTTTAGCACGCGTATATATGGGTCCTTGTAGGACGCGTATATTTGGGCATTTATTTCGCATATCCCCGCGCTTGAATTTACGCAAATATATGGCCCTTAAAAAATGCGTATATACGCGATCTAAATGGTCGTATATATGAGCTTAAAGCCCATACGTAACGTATGTAAACAAGTATACGCGGCAGAAAAACCTGCGTATAACCTGTCGTAATTTTGAAACGAATGGCCAACCATATATATTGAGTGTGTGCAATTACCTCAATTTGGTCCACGGTAAAATGATGCCATATCCCAACTAACCAGTGCCAAAACAATTGTTACATCAAAAATCAACCAGTCACCACACAAAATACTATTTTAGTAAATCGTCCGGTGGTAGAACAAAATCGAGCTCACCGTATCTTGGAGGCAACGGGCTTTGTTAAAGCGCCGCTTTTGGTCTGCATGACTAAGGTAGAAATTAGTCAATGGTCATTCGACGTATTACGAGCCAGCTCTACAAACACCCAGAGAATGCCAGATTATATGTGCGTGAAATTTATTTCCTTTCTTCCTTACTGTGTCATGTCCTTTCCCAAGACTGCTCAGTCTTACACCTTGGAGGGGGAGGGGGAGGGTGAGGGACCATATGAAACGGTCGGGGATGCTTGTCCGAAAATTTGAATTAAACCCCTAAAGGAGATCAACCTGGGCGTGGCTTGAGCTTTATTTTATTCCTAAAAGATACCATTGAAAACGGAATAGGTTCGATTACAGCCCGCTATCCAGGGAAGAAGCCCCTACTAGAAGACCGGACTCGGGAGACCGGCGGAAATCGGGCCTAAAAACGGAAATGAGAGCGTTTATTTTATTATTATATCTGTGAGTGCACCCTGAGAGATTTTGACGGCTAAATCAGTGGCATTTCGTCATCAACACCCTCAGAGTGAGACCAGAATCCTTGATTGATACCCCTAAGCGAGACAACGAGCCTCTCCAACCTTTTTCATATAGGAGTCGCCCCTGTGACAGTACTTTCAAGTGGTTAGGGTTGAGAAGGGCCTGAAGAAGAAGATTAAAGATTAAAGATTGAAATCTCTCAGGAAGTGAGATAAAACAAATCATAAACGCCACCGCGCGTTAATTTCCGAATTGGTAATCAGAACTGATGAAAAGAAGCTGGCATGGGAACAGTCGCTTTCCATGTATGCCTTTGGCTCGTATCCACATGAACATTTTCAGACGCCTCCGGTTTTTATCGAGTCCGAACCAAGTCCACCAAAAAGCCTTTTGAACAAAACTAAGCCGAAGAATTGCGATCGGAATTTTGCGGTATATAAGTAAATGTCGAAGTAGGTACATGTCGCCAGTATGGTCTATTTTTTATCTGTTTTGGTCTGAACTTTTGCAATTTAATTTTCAAAAACTTCGCAACGTTTTAGTGAGGTGGTAAAACTATCATGTTCCCTTGTTCTGGGATACAAAGGCGTAACTTCTAACAAGAACCTCTAAGATTTGTTAAATGTGAATATTTGAGTTGATAGGTGTTCCGAAATATTGATAGGAAGTGGCATTTTATTTTTATTTTGGTCTGAAGCAGGTGAAGTGGGTGTAGCAAGTTGATCGGCATAGCACAAGCAAAAAATACAAACACTACCCCCCCCCCCCCTTCCCATCCCACTCAAACCAATAGTAAGCGTGTTGTCAATCGCACAGCAGACTTTCTCTAATGGAGTTTACTGGGCGATAGACCAGAAAAAAGAAATCGATCTTCTTTAAGTGGTTGTTATTCTTGCTTTTTTCAGTTAGAATGAAGGATTTTTTATTTAAGGATATCATCTGAGGGCCTCTCACGGGGTGAGAAGGAGGGGGGATGAGCATGTTGGCTTCATCGCTTAAAAGTTTTACTTCTTCGCCCTTGTTCCCTGTCAAACTACATTGTTCCCTGAAATCTTCTGTCAAAACTCCCTTTGATTAATTGTAGAAATACCCTTTGTTCCCCTAACATCATCCCAATTTAGCAAGGGCATACTAACATTATTAATACTACCTGACTGGGGTGGGGAGCGAGAGGATTTTTATTTTTGCTTATCTTTCAGCGGGGGGGTGGGAGGGGTGGGTAGAAGTGATGTTGTTGCTTCTAACTCTAAGAAATGAAAAAAACAAAAAAAAAAAACATGATCACGACTTCGCTCGATATCCCCATCCCTAGAGAACTTAGATGTTGGCCTTGGATGTTACCAATTGAATCTAAGTGTCCCAAAAGAGAAGCAATTTGCTGTAATATGTAACAAGTAAAAATTCCAATTGTTCGGTATACGCACCACATCGCGTGACGTGTGGCCATGTGTCTTACAATGTCACGAGATTGTCCTGTGCTGGTAATATGATCTGTGATTTGTGTAGATCATATTTTAAAACTACAACCACTTAGACACACATCTTGCTGTGCATTTTACACTGGAATAGCTGCATAGAGAACTTGAAGACAGGTTTGTGTTTATAAAACTTTTGGTTAGCTATCTGTAGCATGTGCTTTTCCCAACTGTGGACGCTTTCGGTGGAATATTATGTTAATTCAGAGGGTGTCTGGAAAACCCGAATAGCGAATAGCGAATAGCGAATAGTCCCAAATAGCGAATAGTCCCGAATAGTGCGAATAGTCTCGAATAATGCGAATAGTGGCGAACAGTCGCGAAAAGTGGCGAATAGTGACGAGGGAGTTGTGGGTATTGCTCGCGCCTTTTTAGTTTCTGGCGCTCGTTCAGTTCTCGTGTCCCTGTGGCTGCTGGATGACAGATCCACCAAAGAGTTCATGATTCGTTTCTACGGGCATCTGGTGCGTGATAAACTGAGTGCCAGTGAAGCTCTTCACCAGTCCATGAAGTGGATGAGAGAAACCAAGAAGTACTGCCTGAGTGATCGGGCACCATTTGTTCTGATTGGAGATGACGTTACACTAAGACTTTTGAGTTAAATTTCACGTTCCTAAGTGTGCAATAAAATTAAAGAATCGTCGCAGGAAATCAAACTTCATCGAGACAGAACGAATGCCATGCGTTGTCGTTGCAAATCTCAGTCAATACAATTTTACACAGTTCTTATCGGTTGAAAACAGGATGAAAAATACATGGACACCCCCGGCGGGGGGGGGGGGCATAGCCATATATGGGCTATATAGGTATGTGCCGCTGTGAGGGGTATGGTTTTCAAGCAGTTTACTCTAGGATAGGGTATATAAATCAGAGCGTTTGGGTCTAGAATAGGGTATCATTTTTCACAAAACTGACTAGTTGGTTGAAGATTTTATCTAGACTAGGGAAACCAGGAATTGCCACTCAAAAATGTAAAAAAATCAAATCGGCAAGTTTAAATTCACGCAAATCAGCCTCAACAGTGTCGATAGATGAGGGGATTTAGGGAGTTTACTCTAGTATAGGGTAGCAAAATTCAGCTGAACCAGGAGCCCATTAATGGGCTCTTGGGTAATGGGTAATGGGCTCCTGGCTGAGCTAGTTCTGGTATAGGCTAAGGGTCCTAGGGTCCCAGAGGCACATCCCCACCCAGAAATTCCCAAAGTACCCCCCCGGAATGGACACGTTTCTCAATTTTCTTGACCATTGTTTTGTCACCAGTCTACTTGTATTTAACCTAGTAAAGAACCCAAGAAATCTAAAGACAACAGTAGACACTTCCGGTATCGTAAGATTTCTTTATTATTGAATACGGAGAACCTTTTGTCCCTCACTACCTCAGATTTCTCTAGTTTCTCAGAAAGTCCGACAATAACATTGTTGACAGGAACCAGTGAATCTAGAATGTAACAAAAGTGCTGCTTTTGCACCTTCGCTTAGGAAACGAAGAATTCTGTGACAGAAAGAAGAAACCTGCATGTCTTGAACTCCTTCTTAAAATGTGGTTGCTATGGTAATGTCAAATGATTTGCAGAGACTGCATAATGACAAGTCAAAATCTCTGCGTGGGATGAATGCAAGGGTTCTGAAAAGTTTAGCATCACAAAGTAAATCCTCTTTTCAAAAATTCTGTTTCTTACTGGGGTAGATTGAGGCGTTGCTCGATCGTTCTTCTTTAACCGACATCACATTCGTGAATTCGCTTCGCCCGATGGGAAAAGAAAAAGACTGGTCGCAGCCTAGTTAACGTTCGATATAAACCTTGCGGGGTTGCAAATAATATCTCGTATATTCCACTGGCTTCTACGACACAGTGTTATAAACTTTATGACTGACAACCTCATTCAATCAGCATTCCCCAACCACGTCATATTTGTCCAGGAGTTTTGTCCTCCACCCGAGCTAGTTCTGGTAGTCTTATCTTCGACGATCTCAGGTTACATTCCCCGCGTCCCGACTGCGACCCAACAAAAATACAGTAACAAAACTAGTGATGTATACCTTGGTTTTTATACGTACTTGACCTTCGCCGCATTGCGTTACGTGCGCAATGTAATGATACCAGATAACTCTGCGAGGGCTAAAATAGATATCTTGTTACACATTTTCCCGGACATTTTACACTTGAAGTTGAATTTATGTTTTTTTGAAGTGAAAACGATCTATACTATCCATACTATTCCAGCTAATAACTTCATGGAAGACCGGAATTCGTCGACTAAGGTTTGTGTTTATGAAGCCTTCAGTTCAATAATCTTTCTGAAGTATATAATTTTCCCAACTGTGAACGTTTGCTCCGGGGAAACGTAAAGTAGTACTGTGATCACGAATAGAAATTCCACAGACACTGAACGTGAAATAAGCATCTGTGGCTCTCTCGTCATTTCCTTGCTCGTGTTATAACAGAACAAAGGACGATTAAAACTGTCTTGACACCGGTGAAATCTCCTGAAATTAAGCGCTTTGTTCAGACTGTCGTTTTCAAAATAATTATAACCACTTTTTAGTAGTTGTTTGAGTTTCCCATGGTTGGAAAACAAAATTAAACAAATGAGGACACATAAGGGAAAGATATTCCAATACAGTACACATTTATGCTGCACAGATCTATTTTTTCGGCACTGCGTACATAAACTAGCCCCCCGGGGTTAGCGGTGAGCGAGACAAGCTCTGTCAGACTGAGACTTAGACATGACGTCACATTGTTTTCGCAGAAAAATAGCCACTTAATGCGTAGTGTGTCTTCTGCGATATTGCCTGATTCTCAGGGTAAAGGATTGTTTCGTTCTGCCATAAACATGAGACTTTTTCAGATAAGGCCGTACTTTTATTGTCGAACTCTAATCTACAAGATCTGTCTGATTCAAGAATTACGAAACGATTAGACTGTTCACAGTCCCCTATTTTTCCGTGAGATCGTAGATGTCGATCATTGAGTTCGATGGGCCGCCATCTTGGTCTCTTGATGCGAGCGAAACTTGGGAGAGTACAAAATGCCCATGGGTAGTGGCGGTGGGGTTAATAGCGTAGGGGTGACGGGGCAGAAAAAAATAGGGGCTTTTTTCCGCCAGCCGTGCCCTCCATCACCCCTACCCACGGGCATTTTGTACTCTCTCCAGTTTCGTTCGCATCAAAGACCAAGATGGCGGCCCGTCGAGCTCAACGATCGACATCTACGATCTCACGGAAAAATAGGGGACTGTGAACAGTCTACGAAACGATCACTTAATACTGTATCATGTGTCACATGTGGTGCACGTGATCTCATAGCAGCTCGTGACCTCTCGTTACAGGGATGGGAAGAAATCATCTCAAATAATCAAATTTAGGGGCTGAGGAGTCCACCTTATGGGAAAGAAATTGTTCAGCAAAGGCTCCCTTGACTTAAATTTCGGTTACTAACGAGAATATTGAGATTATCTAGAGTAGGGAATGATAGGAAAATATTTTGGTAGGCACATGTATTTGTTTTGCTGTCTGGTTTGATCCCCCGGGGGGTACTCCCTTATATGGGCTATATAGGTATGTGCGGCCCCAAAGGGTATGGTTTTTCAGCCGTTTTGGTCATAAATAGGGTATCGATTTTAGCTGATTTTGGCCATTTTGGTCATAAATAGGGTATGGTTTTTGCTCTCTAGCCTTAAAATGGGTTTAAGAAGAAGCCACTTTTTCATCATTATCGAAAAGAAAATCAACAAAAGCCCTTCACAAATTATGTTTACGGTAATTTAACATTGGTCTGAACCAGGGAACTAATTATAACGCAGGTTTGAAACAGGGTTTTGATTTAAGAGTCAGGTCATAAATAGGGTCTCGAATTTTGGATAGGTCACAAATAGGGTAGGGAATATCGCAGATTTCGGTCATAAAGAGGGTAAGGGTTTTGGGAAGCGGGCCGCACACCGCCTAGACTGTTCACAGTCCCCTATTTTTTCTGCCCCGTCACCCCCACGCTATTAACCCCACCGCCACTACCCATGGGCATTTTGTTCTCTCCTCAGTTTCGCTCGCATCAAGAGACCAAGATGGCGGCCCATCGAACTCAATGATCGACATCTACGATCTCACGGGAAAATAGGGGACTGTGAACAGTCTACACACCGCCATCCAATTTTTCTGGGAGTACCCCCCACCGGGGGTTTGACTGGGTTTTGATTTTCAGTTTAACATTTTCAAGCCCAACTAAACCTTCAGCTATTTGATCTGTGTCGACATTGCTCGACAACTTCTACTTTCTTGACAGAAAGCCGGTTTCCATTAGTACACTAGTAAATGCTATAAACCAAATTTCTTGCCACCGATGATCAGAGTAGAACCCTACGCTATAACTTCCTTTCCAAAGCATAGTACGCGAAACATAACCGCATGCTTTCACGGTCACTTTAATCTAAAATTATTTTCTCGCGCTCTCTGCCGTAACTGTTAACTTTGCTACGCGTTTTCACAAAATCGCGCAGAGCCACACACATCAGCGCACTTGGGCAAAGCGAAAGTGTTCTCTCGATGCGATTTCACTTGTGATTGGTCGAAATTGATAGCTTCTTTACCCTCTTTTGTCTTACTACGGATGCGCAGTAGACGCCATAATTGATCTCGTAGATATTTACTGTTCACCTTTTTCTAATTCACAGGCAATTTTCCAATCTTCAACAGTATTCGATTGCGATTGTCTTAAACTGTGAACCAAGTAAGACTCCAATCCTCATGATTTTTTTTGGAAAAGCAGTAGTTAACAGTACGTAGGTACTTAAAGCTGACACTTCATGCTTTCAGTTGTTTTTCGCAATGGATGAAAAAAAGGTTACGAAACTGGATATTGGTCTCGTAGTAGCGGACTTTCTATTCAGTACGCATCGTTATCATAAAGCCATTGACTTCTACAAAGAGTGTCAAATTCTATTGAACAAAAGTGAAGAAGAATGTTGGAATTTTAGCCTTACAACAATATTGCACCATCAACTGGCGAGAGTATATCTGATCACAAATGAGTTTCAGGAAGCTTTCGCAAGCGTCCAGCAAGTTCTGAAAAACAGCAAAGAAATTAAAGCGAAGAAGGCAGAAGAAACAGCATATCAAGGTATCAGTTGGGCGTTCAGATGCACTGCTCAACCCTTTCAAGTAATTTTTTGGCAAAGCAAATTACATAGAGCTGCTAAAGAAAATGGAGACAAACAGAAAGAAGGAGTCGCTTGTGTTATCATGGCTCAAGCGTACTCCGCTCTTGGTAAACAGGATAAAGTCATCGAGTTCGAAAGTGAAGCTCTGAGAATATGTCGGGAAATCGGAGACAGAAGAGGAGAAGGTAAAGTACTACGCGACCTTGGGTCCGTGTATAGACAGCTCCTTCAATACCATAAAGCAATCCCTTACCTAGAAGAGTCCCTGAAAATACTAAAAGAGGTTGGAGATTATAGAGGAACGCCAATGTCGTATCAACAGCTTGGAAATACTTACCAAGAGATTGGGGGATTTCAAAAAGCTCTCGATTGTCATTTCAAGTCACTTAAAATAATGAGAGTGCATGGAGATCTGGTCGATGTAGCTGCCTGCTACAACAACATCGGTACTGGTTATCATGCTCTCGACTGATACAGGGATGCAATCGAGGATTTTCAAAAAATGCTTGAAATAGCGACAAACTTTGAACACAAAGGGCCAGAAGGAATCGCACACCACGGTCTTGGGACTTGTTATCTGTCACTTGGTCAGTACAAAAAAGCCTTCCACCACCAGGAAATAGCAGTCAACATTCTGAAGGAAACTGGTGACAAATCGGCAGAGGGAAGATCCCTCAGTGAGCTTGGCCGGATATACAATGAAATTGGCCAATATAAAAAGTCCATCGATTGTTTCAAAAGGGCTTTGGAAGTAGGTCAGGACACCGGAGACAAGAAATTAAAATCAGCCGCTATGACTGGGCTTGGTGCTGTGTACTATGCTCTAGACTCACAATCCTGCGAAGCAGAGATATACGCGAGGAAAGCGCTCGAAATTTCGAATGAAACTGGGGACAAAAGGCAAATGTCAACGAATTACATCAACCTTGCTTTGTTCTATAGCAACAATGGTCAATACCAGAAATCACTTGAGAACTATGACAGTGCAATTAAAATAATGAAAAACATGGGCGACAAGCGTGGCGAAGCAACAGCTTTGATTTGTTGCGCTTCTGTTTACGACGCCCTCGGAAAATTCAGAACAGCGATAGAGATTCAACAGAAAGGTCTCAACATATTGAGAGAGGTCGAAGACGCAGGAAGAGAACACGTGGCACTTTTGTCATTAGGTATTTATAGTGCCGACAACGGAGAATTGAAAAAGGCATGTGAGTATCTTTTTGAAAGCATTTCTTCCATCGAAAGGGACGTTGAAAAACTTCAGGATGAACACAGCATTTCCCTGAACAACTTGACTTCCCGAAACTACTGGGTATTATGTACCCTTCTGGTCCTTCAAGGAAAAGTCCCTGAGGCATTATGCACCGCAGAAAGAGGACGAGCTAGGGCTCTTGTCGACTTGATGTCAGAGAAGTATGGCGTCCACCAAAGACAAATTTCAAACGAGATTTACGTGAATGGTTTAAGACAACTTTCCATTCAAAATCAAAGTACAATTATCTTCATAGCTGTTGTGTTTGATCACATGTTTTTTTGGATTATGGAAGAAGGGCAAATCCGATTAAGACTATCTAAACTAAAATCAGGGGAGGAAGGCATCGCGGCTCTTTTGAATCTGCCGGCAAGCATTAAATGTGAAGATCGCTCATTGTCTGCATATTATCGCATATGGTCATCAGCTGATGAAGGGAAAGAGGAGACCCAGCAGCGTCTCGTGGAGGATGAAGAAGACGAGATTGAGAAGGAGTCAAGCCTTCAACTGTTGTACAAGAGACTGTTCGGCCCTGTTGATGATCTCGTTCAACGCCAACGCCAACGCCAACGCCAAGACATCATCATTGTCCCGGACGGTGTGTTGTTTATGGTGCCCTTCTCCGCACTGCAAGATTCAAATGCAAAATTTCTGTCAGAGACCTTCCGCATTCGCCTAATACCTTCACTGACAACACTTAAGCTGATCCAGACTAGTCCTGCCGGGTATCACAGCACGTCAGGGGCACTTATTGTTGGTGACCCTGCCGTTCACCCAATTACAAGGCTGCAACCTTTGCCTGAAGCCAGAAAGGAGGCACAGGAAATTGCAGCATTGCTCGGCCTTGTTGCTATTGTAGGAAACCAGGCTACAAAACGGGAGGTTCTTAGAAAGATGCAGGATGTGAGTTTAATCCACTTTGCGGCCCACGGTGATGCAGAGAGAGGAGAGATCGCTCTTTCCCCGAGTTGTTCCGCTGAACGGACTCCTAGCAAGAAGGACTTTATGCTGACCATGGAAGACATCTCGAAGGTTGGTATCCGGGCCAAATTGGTTGTGCTCAGCTGTTGTCACAGTGGTCGCGGAAAGATCATGAAAGCCGAGGGAGTTGTGGGTATTGCTCGTGCCTTCATTGCATCTGGAGCACGCTCAGTTTTGGTGTCGCTGTGGCTTCTGAATGACAGATCTACCAAAGAGTTCATGATTCGTTTCTACGGGCATCTGGTGCGTGATAAACTGAGTGCAAGTAAAGCTCTTCACCAGTCCATGAAGTGGATGAGAGAAACCAAGAAGTACACGGTGAGTGACTGGGCACCATTTGTCCTGATTGGAGATGACGTTACGCTGAACTTACAAGGAAGCTTGCCAGATTCTTCGTGTGCAAACAACTAAACTGCCGCAGTCAGAAAGTTTCTTATGCTTGGATACTAATGTCTGTTTTATAAACGATTCAGTTCTTTGCTCAGGTCCATAACTTTGTATGATAACCCGGGAAATTGAAACAATTTGACACTTCGTTACCAGTTGAAGCGTTGTTTCGGGGATTTTTTACTATTCAGTCTATCACCAGGAGCCATAATCGGAGACGGAGACCGTAAGCGCGCGGCATTTGTAGTATTGGGGTTGTCCCCATGATATGAGACAGTTTTTCTATTTTTAGAACAAATTGCGCCATCCCGAGCGGCACACGCGTGTACATGCTGCGAGGATTTTTGCGGCTGTGGCGCGGGGAAATGGCATCCGAAATTCCCGAAATGTTTGATGCTTTTGGCCCACAACTCAATACTTTCAGGTCTGTTGGAATTTTGCTTCAGTATTTTCGTCGTAAGCTGCTCCAGTTTGAGTGAAGTAAGACAGTGTCGACTTAAGTTATGTGCCACTTTATGATATCACTGACCAAGTTGTGTTCCGCTGCTTCTTTCACAAGAGCTCCACATTACTCCACTCTAAGTTTCACATATGTTGTAGATTAACAGCTTTTCCAAAACACAGCAAAAAACTAGTTGGATATATTTGGATATAGCAGCGTTTCAGGACTTCAAAGTTTCCCTCCTCTTGCCTCACGCTTGCGAGTATTTCACCAGAGTCTATCTCGATCGAACAGTAAAAAAAAATAATTGCAAGTTTGAGTTTCGCCTGAATTGTAAGCAACGCTTGATGTTTCATCAAGGCCTAATAAGTGACAATAAAGTTTATGTCTGTAGATGCTGCTCAGTTTTGTTTGTTTAAAAATCCAATAAATTAATTGTTGTCGATGAATAAGAGCGCACGCTGATGCATGTTTTGTACAGTCAGTAAAACTGACATGACAAATTGGACTTCCCCACTTTCGTGTGAAAACGTACATCGAACTCGTGTATCTCTAGTTTTTAAATATGTTTAAGGTTGATAACTGTTTGAGAACATATTAAAAGCTTATCTGAAAATATGTGAATACAGCAGAAATAATCAGCTTTCTTTAATCAACTGGAATAGTCACGGTACTCGAATAAAGATTTCGATTTTGTTGGTAGAGTTATCAAAACTCCTTGTCTATTTTATTTTCGCAGTCTTAAATTTCACTATGTTAAAGAAACACACATGATGTTAGTAGCCTTTTGGCGCTGGTGAAACCTGTTGCAGCATCTCAGCACAAAAGACAACGAAAGAAATCTTTGTCAAGATTTGTTGACAATTGAAAACACCGACTCGGACATGAAAGTGCACGCGCTGCACTATGCAAATGAGCTACTTGTACGCGTCAGACGTTCCTTTCAAAAACTTTTGCAAACTCGCCAAACAAACAGAAACAATAAGAAACTATCAAAACAGGGTTTGGACATAATTAAGCATTGTTTGGGAAACTCAAATATTAACTCGATACCAGAGCAAAGAGTTTTCTTACATAGCTTTTCTTTATAGAACAAGCGCAAAAGCTTACGCGTACAACTAGCGCGAGCATTCATTCACAGCGCGAAATCGAAGTCATGTTTTCGAGCCTGAAAAACTCACCTTTTCTATTAGCTCAGAGCATAAAACTACGTATAAGAGCTCTGGCTCTTATTCCCTACCTTATTCCCTACCATCGCTGTGAAAAATCTGCAAAAGAATCTCGCAACTCTCACCATTTGATCACGTAACGTGACAACATCCACGCGAGAGCCCCCGACATGTGCGTGGATCCGCGCGGATATATGACGTCAGGATGGCGCAATTTGTTCTAAAAATAGAAAAATTTTCCCATATCATAGGTGCGCGCGGATCCCAAGACTTACGGTCTCCGTCCCCGATTATGGCTCCTACTATCACGTGTTAACAGATACAACTTTTACTGCAAATACTTTTTTTACGATAACTGCAGAAATTCTTGCGCGCTCATTGGCTAATTTTCATTGTCAATAAATGGACAGACACATGAATTTGTAATTTATGCAATGCGCCAACAAGCGAGAGCGGACAATTTGACAATTTGTTACCGTGAAAAACAAATTGACGTCAGTTTTTGATGCCTCTGTCCTACTGTTGACAATGAACTTCGTCATAACATTGTCAAAGTAGTAGTCTGCGGATCCACTCGGCTAGAGCCTCCTGGATCCACAATGTTGTTTGAAAATGGTATGACGAAATTCATGATCAATAAAAGGACAGACGCATAAGAAACTGGCGTCAATTTGTTAACGAGATCATACAACATTTTTGTGCAGCTATACCCAATTGGTATTTAAAGCAAAAACTGGAAACAGGGTAGAATGTTTTTAGCATTGTTACGTAAATCAATTTTAATTTAGTAATCTGGCCCCAGTTGTTCGAAGGATGTATAATGTTATCCACCGGATAAATCACTATCCAGTGGATAGTGTGGTTTGTTTTGCTAACACTTACAATTTTATCCCGTGGATAGCATTATCCACCTTTTGAACAATTGGGGTCAGGGAGATTATTTCATCTAGCTTGCACAAGGTATAGACTTTACATGTGCGCTTCTTATTTCTATATTGTATATTAATACCTTCAGTACGTATCTACCTGTTTCTTTAGAGAAGATTCCGTTTCGGCTCAGAAGAAAAGTAAATTACTCCACTCGATGGAATTCTAGTCGACCATATCAAGATCGGGACGGACGCAGTATCTAACTTTGTTTACCACTGTTTTATTGGCTTATGTCCAGTGAGTTACACAAGTAACGTATAACCAGAACTGTACATAATTCCGGGATCACAGAACATTTTCATGTTTTATTTCAATTGATCATTTGATTTTGTCATAAGTTAGTGTCTTGTTCTAGCAGCATAGGCCGATGTTTGACTATTTTTTTCCTGAGTAAGTAGTCAACATTTTTAACTTACATCTCAGTCAGTAGTTGATTATTTTCCAGTAGACAAGTCGAGTGCGAACCAGTAGGAGTGATATTTACTTGTATCCTACAAAGTCGTTTTAATTTGCGACGCGTTGCTCACCATTTGATTATTACTGTAGCTAGAAACTTAACCAATATCTGCCACTTCTGGAGAGTTGATTTTTCAGGAGTCTTGTCTTTTGAAAAATAAACTGTGGCACGCTAACGGTAATTTTGTTTTGGGCTCTGGCTAATACCTTGTCATCCTTTGCGGAATTAAAGACATTTGGAAAGCCTTCTTGTGCGCGCGATTGTTGCACACCGCTTGTCAAACTTTGTACTTTACCCCTTTTGAAAGAAAAACTCAAGGCCATAATGGTCGAGAAATCCCTCCACCTTTTTTGAGTGCGACAGATCCTATTTTTATTACACTCCCTCGCCCTTCTTTGTTTAATGACCTCTGCATTCCTAGTAGCCTGCGAACGCAGACGTATTTCCGGCTGTCGCTTGTTTCCGCCGAAAATAACGTCTGCGAACCCGAGCCAGGAAACGATTTCTCTGACGTAGGAATTTTAAGCCAATCACAGTTTAGCTCAAGTAGCCCTAGAACTACTGCGCGAGGTATTCGCTGCGAGGAGCTCTCGAGTTTCATTTTATCATGGAATCTGATTGGCCAAGGAGAAACAAAAGTCATTACGTCACAGAAATCGTTTCCTGGCTCGGGTTCGCAGACGTTACTTTCGGCGGAGGCAAGCGACAGCCGGAAATACGTCTGCATTCGCAGCCTACATTCCTAGTAGTTGTTATCGTCTTGTAACCTCACAGAGAACTTATTTTAATTTTAAGGATTCTTTTATTCGATGTTATTTTTTTAACGTTCTGTATTATGCGTACAGTTCATTACTTTATTATTAAATTAAGAGCCACCGCGTGATAAATCCGGTAAAAAGATTATTTCAAGGCGTACCGTACCTTTTGAAGCGAAATTAAGTTAGTTGGCTTAAGAGTATTAATCCTTTGTGCAGACGTTAGATTTGCCACAAGTCGACCTTTTCTTAATCCTTGACTTATTGAGGGTAATCTTCGAGCGACGAAGTCGTGAGGGCGAGCGCGAGCGACCTAACCAACGGCGAAACCAACAGGCCAGGGAAGAATTATTGGAAAAGACTTTTAGAAAGTCTATGCCGGCGTCTGACGGTTCCTCTGCTTCACTTTTCCGTATGAAGAAACTGGTCATCTTTGAGTCATTTCTTGGCTGCTTTTGAGTCCTTTATTTTAGCTCGAACAATTTCAAACTGTCATCAGAAACAGTGACAATGCTTCTACCAAGAGTAGCCTAAAGGTAACTTTTAATCCCGCCGCTTTCCATCAACTGGAAGCATAGCCTTCTATGCAGACGCCCCGATGGGGGTACTCCCAGAAAAGTTAGATGGGGGTGTGCGGTCAACTTCCCAAAACCCTTACCCTATTTATGACCAAAGTCTGCGATTTTTGCTACCCTATTTATGACCTGGCCAAAAATTCGATACCCTATTTATGACCACTGCGGCTGGCACAGTTGCCCTAAACATAGGTTATGAAGGGCTTTCGCTGACGGTCTTATTGATAATGATGAGAAAGTAGCTTCTTCCAAGAAACATACCTAATTCAAGAATAGAGTGCTAAAGCCATACCCTATTTAAGACCAAAATGGCCAAAATCGATACCCTATTTATGACCAAAACGGCTGAAAAACCTTACCCTTTGGGGCCGCACATACCTATGTAGCCCATGTAAGGGAGTACCCCCGGGGGGGGGGGGGGAGGCAGACGTTCTTTGGACATGTCACGCAATTTTCTTCCACCAAGTGGAGGAGGAAGATTGCGTGACGAGCCCAAAGAACGTCTGTGTGACCATCTGGGTAGGAGGCTACTGAGACCAATGTTACAACAGAACGTTTAGTATAAGGAGGTTTTAAAGAATGAACGAGAATTGACTGCAATTGACTGTTCGGCAGATATTGCAAAGTTTTAATTCTGTTTTTAATTTGAGAGAATGGTTATGTACACATTTTTAAGTCCCACAGAGGAGGGAGATTACAGTTACATAGTTTAGTCATCTTGGAAACGATGTAACAATAAATAAGGACTCTACTAGGAGAACCATTAGCTCGTGAAACTTAAGACTGTCTTGACCAGCAAGGACATCCTACAGAAAAGATGCTCATTTATTGAAATTTTGTATGGCTGAAGTTGCCAAGGAAATTCTATATCTAATCTTGGTCTTAGAATCCGTATAATCTCCGTGTCTGCCGTGGTAACCATAGGAATCAATTGTAAAAACACTGCATTATTAGAGTTTGTCTTATCAAAACGTTCTCATCATGAAAGTATTTATCTTGTTTGCTAAATTGAGAAAATTCCTGTCGTAGTAATTGAAAGGCGTATAATGCTTGGTGGACGGCAAGACGGTTACTCGCGTACAAGATACACTGACCTGGGTCAATTTTGAGTCATGCGTGCTGCATCACGTGCACATCACGTGCTCATCACGTGCGCTCAAGCGTCTGAGTAACTTTGAGGCGTTGTGACCATGCGAATCTCCAGTCACGTTTGAATCGTAAATTGGTCCTGTCCAATTCAACCAGTTCAAGTCACAAGAGGCAGGAAGTCTCATACTCGTGTAGTTTCAAAACAGGTACAAGATGCCAATACATAATCCAGGTGCGTAACCGCATGATCGACATTCGTGTATTGAGAGTGATCACTTGTTCGCATGTGAACATTACACGTATGATTTTTGCACGGTAGGAGATCTAGACTAAGCCCGTGACGTGCTGTTGTGGACGCAGTTTATTGTAGTGTACACAAGCATACTGCTGTCGATAAGCCTGGAATGCATGGATTTCCAATGTAAATGACGTCGTTTGAATGAATCCGTGACGCGTCGATGTGAACACAACTAAGTCTAGTGTAAACTCGAAGCCTCAATGCAGGCAGGAATGCACTGAATGTAACTGAGGTCTTGTGGGTGAATTTGTGGCGCGCTGGTGTGAACACATTTAAGTCTAGTAAAACTTGAAGCCTCAATGAAGCCAGGAATGCATGGCTCATTATCCCAGGGTAACTGACGTCTTGTGAGTGAATCTGTGGCGCGTTGGTGTAAACAAGACAAACTCTAATGTACACTTGAAGCTTTAAATCAGGCCAGGAAGGCATGAATCATTTTTCCAGTGTAACTGAGGTCTTTTAGCATGCTGCACATGAAAGGGTAAATAGCAACACACAGTTAATGAAGATGAAATTTCCACTACAATATCTTACAAAGCTAACACTACAAAATGCTCATAAACCAGTGTTGGAGCTTGTCCTTTGGAAAAGCTGTAACTAGGATGTACTGGCCCAAAAGTCGACCTCACTAGCGCCTAAACTATTTCTTTACTGGCATGATTGATTAAAATAAAATTAAAAGCGTAAGCCGAACAAAAATGATTTCCCTCTCTCACCTGACGATGTGTTGCGTGAACGCATCAGGACCACACACTCCAATAAGTAACTCCCTTTCGTAGCCGGCACTAGGTGGAGGGGGTAAAATTTCTAACAGCATCTCCATGGAAACACGACCTTCGTAGCCTTCCCACTCAGGGTTGGGTTGGGTCACCGTGTAGAACACTTGAAATCTGAAAACAAGTGATACATCCTAGTGAGATTTTGAACGTACAGCCTCTAACTGATTCAGAGCAAAGGAAAAAAAAACAGACAAAAAACGGCGAGAACAAACAGGCCTATGAACGTGCTGTGCTCACTTGTTAATGATGGGAAGAACTCTCACCTTGGACTAGCGATATCGGCTAACACGTCCAACTGCTGCTTCCATAAGATGTCTGTTTCTTGACGATTTGCAAACAAGAGCTTGACAGACCTGTACAATAAAAAAAAGCTTGTTGTGAGATTAAACCTTACATGTTCATAACCACAGCAGTCGACTTATTTCAGGAAGTTCCCCGTGCGATGCAAAAACAGACAGGTTTAAGAAAATTAAGAAATAGTATTATCATGAATACTTATACGAGATCACAACACATAACACATTCTAGCAAAGGGATTCGTTATATTAACGGAAATATCCTTGCGGAAAAAACTGTTTTGTCATGTTGAAAACATAGCAAAAATGCGTGAGAACATTACACTCGCTTTTTGGATAAGAAGTGTAAAATGAGTCACGACATAATTTACTTACTTGTCCACTGAGGAATTCTCCAACACTGTGTGCCGAATGAGCCTAACCATGGGTGTGAACCCTGTGAAAAACAGCTCAGTATAAACACACAGGTAGATGATCTAAAGGATAACTGGGGAAATATTACTTTGCAAGGAACATAAATCAATACCTGGATTGTTAAACTAATTTCCTGTGATTCGTTTACGGCCACTAACAACATCCCTCTTCCATTCAAACGAATAGATCGACCCTTGAAACAGCACATGCATATGCAAGCCACAGTCTCTGAGGCTTGGTAAAACAACAACTTGATAATCAGTAATTTTCAAGTAGAGTTTTAAGAGTAAACGAAGGCAAATACCGCAGAAAGAAACGACCGACTGACCGACTGACCGACTGACCGACTGACCGACTGACCGACTGACTGACCGACTGATTGACTGAATGATCGACTGATTGACTCACTGAACGGGAGGACGGACGGACTGACTGACTGACCGATTGATCGATCGATTGATGATTCAATGATAATTAGGATTATTAATAACACACCTGTGCCAGCGGCAATAAGAACTATCTCCTTGGCTTCATTCAATCGAGATTCTCGAAAATCTCCCGAGTGATCAGTAATTTGGAGACTGTCACCTGCAAAAGTCCCAATATCTTCCTCAGTTTGTAAAACAGTACATACAAGCCTGCGTATATAACGGACAGGATCCGTGCTAACATCGTAAGATGATTTTCAAGGATTAAGGGACACGCATCACCATACACCATTCTTCTACCTTTTTCATTTGGGCCAATCAATGAGGAGTACATTGCAGTTACTAAATCATTTGCATTGCTTACATTCTGTGATGAAATCGGTCCTTATTGTCTAAGTAGCAACATTTTCTAGTAGTTATACAGTTACAAAAACAGGTCGATAACAAGTTTGCACACAACTTCAATAACATCAATATCGAGTTTAAGAGTACAAATTTGTAATTCAATATGATAACTGAATAATAAAGGGTGAACAAAAAGCTCACCAGCTCCGACAGCATTTAACGTTGGAGTCAACGTTCCATCAGGGTAGAGTTTAATCATTAGATGAAAGCGTTTCCCGTCATATTCCCTCTCCGATGGATCCACCTGAAGAGATGGCAGTACCACTGTATAAGGGCGGCTAATCTGCATACCTACGGAGAAAGAAAAAAAATCGACAAGGAAAAAAAGAAACGTTTTCGAACAGTGGTAAAATGCATTTTACGGAGATCTAATTGGCAGATAAGTAGATAGTCATTTGATAGGGGCACATGTTACTATGGTGATGGTTAATGTATTCCTTCCCTTTCTTCTCCCATCACGCACTCTCCGGGATTTCTGTAGTATCGGCGTGGATGTCTGCAAGGTCAAGTTGAATGCAAAAAAGAACAGCATAGATTTAATGCTTATTTGCATTCAACTTTAAATCTTTTGACTTACGCACGTTAATGTGTGAAGACTGTATTCCAAGAACATTTTCTATGGTGAATTTGTGGCTCAACTTGCTCCCACGGTAGTCAGAAGGACCGACGAAACAGACGATTCGTTAGAATCTCGCTGAAAGATTTCAACATTGATCAAAATATCTGTGAAAACCGGTCAGCTTGGCGTAATGTAATCGTAAACTGAAGAGCTGTCCGCTCCAAAAACAAGCGTCTCAAAACAGCCTTGAATATCGAAACGTGCTTCGCACAAAGCCCGACAGAGAACAACAGAAAGCAGCAGAAACCCCCGACGCCAGATCACGTCGACTAACTTATGTCAATAATCAGCTGACTATGTTGAGGATGGTCCTTTTCCCAGGAAAGACAATAGGCCTATTCCGATATATCAAAATTTTAACATGACGCCAAGCCTTGGTTTAGTCCCCTAAGCCTCGGAGTCATGTTAGAATTTTAACATATCGAAGTTAGCCTATTACGTTTTGAAAGTTTCAATTGTACGTGCCTGAAGAACAGGCACGCGATTGGTCTAAACGCGTCACGTGACTGACTATGCACTAGCTCAAACGGGGGAATATCCGAGTGATATTCCCCAATTTTCAAAACTGTGCGTGTTGCGAAAAATAGTTTAAGATAATAAACACAACAGCCTGCATTTGGTGCGAAAATATGCTCGAATATTTGCCCGTGGACATGATCTGTTCCTCAAAGCTCAGAGGTTTCCTCGAGCTACACTGTTCGCTCATCGGAACAGATAAATATTTTCGCACCGAATGTAGGCTATTGTCTATGTAGCAAACCTTCAACATCTCTGCTCATGTGTATGTGGTGTCCTATTGGTATTTTCATGATGACGCCATTAGGCAGCTCACAGCAAAACAATTTGCAGTTATGTGTCACAGACTCTACGGAGACTACTCTGCAATCCCATAACCTGGATTCTGTAATTGGAAATTCCAACACTTTTCTGTTTCGTGTCATACAATAAAAATTAGATTCTTAAATCACGATTCTCGTTAGCATTTAGGGCGAAAGGTTAAAGGGGCATTGCGTAAAGGTTTGTTTCCAAAATTTAATCAGCTGCAAATAGCTAACTTCAGAAAAAGAACGAACTGCTGATTGTTGCGAGCACGCTCACGTTGGAACACAAGCGCACGCGGCGTAGCCGCGAGCGCGAAATCGAGCGGCGAAGCCGCGAGACGAGAAAGTGGCGCCTCTTCACCAGATTCCTTCCCGCCGGATCGCTGTGCTCTTCGCCGCTTGCGCGTGTGACTCAAAGGTGAGCTTGCTCACAGGCTAATATTCTCTTAGTCATATATATGACAAACGGCTTTATCGTTCAATAACTGCGGATTGCTTATTAGGTACACGGCAGAAGACAAAAGCCGTCATTCCTCCATACCTCTGTCTTTATGTAGCTTGAATGAATTATTGCCTTGGAGACCTTTTCCTAACTCTGTCCAGTGTACCCCAGCAGTCTCTTTTGTTAAAAGAATGTCGACTTTTCCACTCTCTCCAGACAAACGAACTGTTGTATAATTATGAAATAAACAAATAAATGGCAGCGTCAAATAAGAAACGAGTGAAACACAAAGTTGGAAAACAAAAAAGCAATCCTAAAAACTCTTGCTCTCATTTAAAAATTCTAATTCTCAAAAGAACGAATACAAAACAAATTACATTATATTGCCTACAAACCTTGTTGGTGAGATATAGGACTGGTCAGTGCTGGAAGAAAAAAAGGAAAGCAATTATTGTCATCAAAATTGACGAGATACAAGGCTGTTGCCTAAGAAAAATTACAAGGAGCCCAAAGGCTCCTAACCATGAAATCCTGGGTGCCCAGCACTTACGCATATATGAAAAAAGAAAGTTTTTCCAGTCGCCCAAAGGCAAAAGTTAGTCGCCTGTGGCACCTGGGCGCTTCTAAAGCACAGCCTTGCCGTGATATAACCGACCGATCCAAGCCTCTTCTCTAAATGCAGAGGGTGGTGGGAAGAAGGGAGAGAATAGAGAGAGAATCCCGTCAGCGATAGGCCGGTCTTAGGACAACCGCACGTAAATTGCCGAGTATCTGTAAAAGCTGCTTTTCCAGGAATTTTAAACTGAGAAGCAAGAAATGGCTCCGACAAAAAAGGTTGTTCTTTCGACATTTGTACTACCAAACATCAGTTTTCAAGTATGTAATTTCGGAAGCGGCGAAATCGGCGACTTTCAAAAAGACAAATTTCTCTACTCGTTTATATTTCTGTGTATCTGTGCAGCTTTAAGTCCAATCTGTAATTCCTAGATGAACCATTTGCTTTGTATCAAAAACGGAATATTTCAGAAAGAATCTTGGTATGTACTGTGCAGCATAATAGTCATAAAATTTTTTACTACAATTGCTACTAATCTTGCAATCTGATTGGCCAATTTGCCGTTGTCGATAAGAGTCCAGGCAATGCTGCTCGCGTCAATGTATCACGCTCATGGTCACGCTCTGAAAAAGAAATTTTCTTTGACGTTGATTTTGTGGTAAAAAACAAATCGAATGTGGTTTAGCATTGTCTGTACTCTTATCGACAACGATATGCGTCATCACAATGGTCAAAATTTAGCATAAATTCATTATTGATTCAGAGAGGAAGGGGTTGTTTACATGTATTTAGTCATATTCAAACCGAGACTGCAGTCTTGGTCAATTTAAATGAAGAATTAACGCCACCTTTTCAATGATGGCAAAAATGGCAGGTGCTGGTATAGCACAAATCCATCATTGATTTAAAGGAACGTGAGTTCAATTTCCCAACTGACAAGAAAGCAAATATTAAGTAAACTAGCTATGCAGGGAATGTACCGCCCTTGTAACACTCTCTTTCAACAATCCTTGTTTTCCTTGAAGAAGAGATTCCTAAGAGAGTGGAATATTACGTTCAGAAGTATAACATGTGGCTACAGGCCATACTGAGTCCATAAATGCAGATCGATTTTAGGGAAAGGTAAACACAAATTGAGGCTACTTTCAATAAGACACTGACTAATAACAATGCAGGGCTGCAAGGAATTTTTTCTCTTGAAAGGACATATGTCCTGCGAAGACGTCATCTTGGTCAGACAAAACAAATTGTGGCCGGACATCACCAAAAAAAGTAAGATTTACTCACAGTAGATTTTTTATTCGTCCTTACCGTAAAATGATTTACGATAGAAAAAAAATTGTCGGGACGTCATGTCCGACCACAATTGGGATTTCATTTCACGAGAAAATTTTGGTCGGCCAGTGTCTGATGACCGCCTGTTATTTGCAGCCCTGCAATGACCTATAACTATAAATCAGTCAGTTAATTATTCAAGCAAGAATTAATGAAGAAAAAGGAAGACATTACCGTACCTAAATGTACTCGGAAGCTTTTTTCTCCTAAAATGAATATAGCATCAAAGTCTTTTCCATCTTTTAATTCTAGTATGGCATCTTCTGCTTTAAAATCCTGTAAGACACAATTGCAAAATTCATCAAGCTTTATAACATAATTATTAATATAACATTCCACCAATCAAATTACCCCTGTCCAATGACTTATTCCTATTTCCCAGGCTTGCTTTTTTCGTTTTGTTTTCAAATTTTACTCTATTTCAGCTCTAGACAAATCACCAGTTTTATCTAAAACAAACCTTTTTCCTGGTGTAAACTGATATTGTAACTATTTTGTCATTCTGGTACCAATCATAGCTAGAACAGAAACAAAAATAAGCAACATGATAAATAAACTGATCAAAATACAGTATATTTTATATGCTGACTGTGGGACCGCAGATACTGTGGTATTAATTTTAAAAAACTGTATTTAATTACTGTGAAAAAAATTAGCTAGAATTCAGAAAATCACTTATGAACATGTTGATTTGATTCAGACAGGTCATTAGTGAACTGACCAATCATAATAAAGTTCAGGACACACAAGGAAACCTCAAAACCACAAACTAATTTCTATTGCTGTTTGTGATTTAGTTTTTCACACCTAATTAACTTTTTCCTTATTACACAATAACATTCCATAACTACTTCTGAGTTTCACAGTGTCAGTTTAACAAATTGATGTCAGTTTTTCATGCGTCTGTCCTGTTATTGATCATGAATTTCATCATAACATTGTCAAACAACATTATGGATCCACGAGGCAATAGCCGAGTGGATACGCAGACTACTTTGACAATGTTATGACGAAATTCATTGTCAGTAACAGGACAAACGCATGAAAAACTGAGATCAATTTGTTTTTTACGATAACAAATTCTCAAATTGTCCGCTCTCGCTCATTGACGCATTGCATGAATTATAAATTCATGTGTCTGTCTGCTTATTGACAATGAAAATTAGCCAATGAGCACGTGAGAATTTCTGCAGTTATCGTAAAAAAAGATAATTTCAACATGGAAGTGACAAATAATATCAATATTGGGACTCAATGACTGAACATTAAAATTATTGCTATCTGTAATATTAAGATTTCTATTAATTAGTTTCTGACCTTGGGTCTTGTTTGTTTTGTGGAGGAACTGGAACAGCAAATCCATCAACTGGAAAAGAAAAAGAGAACATTGAAGCTATATTTTTCCCCAATTTACACCCCAAAACACAGTCTAAACTAGATTTTTACCTATGCTTCTAACAATTTTAAGGGAGCCAATCATCAGAAAATTACACAGTACACTGGTAAATGAAACAGATAAGATCCTTACCTTGTTGTGCCCCGGGAACAAACAGACTGTTGTGAGACTTCAAAGATCCTGTTGAAACATTCAACGACTTTCCTGATCCTTCAAATAAAATAAAACAGACATTTTGGTTAGCTTGGCATATCTTATCTCCAGGAAAATGTAGAACACACAGATACATGTATGACTCTGTCCCAAATGTACATTGTGTGTACAATGACGAGAAGTGATTTTCACAGAACTTTACAGAAAACTTAGCACTTCGGGTCTAAATAAAACTTATGACCTCTTGGATAGCCTGGCTAACTGTTGAGGAAGCTGCCCTGTGCAGGATTGTCACAATGTTTTGAAGGACATGCACCATAGACTTCAAAATACCTGGCCAAGATCATGAAGTAAAATGGCAATTTTTGGCCACTGCCAGCTACTTAAATTAACAACCCTGCTGTGAGATCTATCTAAAAATCATTGAGATCTACAAAACAGCCAAGTGCCAGACATAATGAATGATTCTCAAAGAGAATTTAAACACTGTCAGATCAAGCATCAAAAGCCACTTAAGGTGCACCACAGACATGAAAAGGCATAATCATTAAACATACCGCTTCTGGAAGGTTTCATCTTGACCACACTGTTTCTTTTAAGAGGACCAATAAAACATTTTTCCAGCATTGACTCCGCATTTACCCACTTATGTGTCTGTAATGTACAAGACCATACATTGAGGATATTACACAGTGACAGGGAATTTGATGTTCAAGTGGATAACCAGTGTGTACATGTAAGGGAGAAGGTTGCCTAAATTAACCATTTGGTGCTGAATGGAACTTTTTGTTGCAGTATTATCAACTATTAATAGTTTCTTAAAAAGTCCTTCAGTTGCTAAATGTCATTTGGCTCCAGGGTGGAGTGGGGGATACTATGCATGTCATATGGACTAGTGCAGAGGATTTATTAATGTTTTTAGCAGGGGGAAAATGCTTTTCACAAGCAGACAAAAGCTTTTGAACTGGACTTCTTTGCAAGAAAAACTTTCCTTTAGATGGTCAAATCAGGCAGGCGAAATCATCCTCACAGCTGGTCAATTTGCCCAGTGCCTGGCACTTAATGAATCCCCTGCTAGTACAAAGGGAAGTGTCTCTGAACAGGTTTTACTGAAAGCAGATGAGTGGCCAAAGGTCCACTTTAAGGCCTTGGACTACCGTGCCATGGTAGGGCTTTTTAGGGCCAATGGAAACAGATGATGAAACAAATAATGTAAAGGAACATAACAGCATGGTTATAAACAATCCCGAATTGTAGAAGGCAAAGTGGTTGGTTATTATTTTATAAGGGTGTCCATTAGGAGTTGAACTCAGGGACTACCGAGAACAACACCAGTTAGTGGTCAGAACAGGACTTGAACACACGGTCAGTACCCTAACCACTTGACAATTGCTTAAATTGCTAAATATCATTTGGCCCCAGGGCTGCGGGGAGCGGGGTTGGGTACTCTGCATGCTATGTGGTCTATGTAGGGACATGCCTCTGGACCGGTTTTACTGAAAGCAGATAAGTGGCCCACTTTAAGGCCCTGAACCACTGGACTATAATGGGCCTTTTCTTAACAAAACCCAACCCTCAGCAGAGTATGGGTTTAATCAGGGTACAAATGTTTTTGAGTCTATCCTAAAGAGAGTCTGAATCTGTTGGAAACAGAAGTATGGTTACCCAATTGCTTTTGCTGATAGATCAGAAATGATCACCGGTTTTTTGCATGTTATCAGTACACAGCAGATAATTTGGATACCAGATAGTAATGTACGGTTCATCCTCTGTCCTAAATCGTGTCCTAGCATAGAGGATGTTGTCTTACACAAGGTGGTGATTTGGGGTTCCTTTGTCCTTAACACAGTCAGGGTTTCAAAACCACCCCCAAACGTGGGTCATGTACCCCCATACACGTATCAACAGCACCTAACTACTCACCTCATCAAACAGATCAGTGGCATCTCTCCCTATCCCTCTCATCAGCTCTGGAATACCTCCAGGGTGATACTCTAAGTAAGGTGTCACATTGTATACTCTACCTACAATGGTATAAAATAAAAATACATTCAATTATCAGAAACTTATGAATATGATTATGATTATAAATGCTTTAATTAGTGTCATTTTTCACTTGCCTCCTGTCCCATCCTGCCTCACAATCTGGAAGTCTGAGACAGGCGGCAATAAAGTTTATAATTTTACATTTTGTTATCTTTCCTTGGCAAAAGCCCAATCCCAGCTTTTAAAATACAAAGCTGAGATGAACAGTAAAGCCTCCAATTTAGTAGAACTGATGTTCTTCAGCATGTTAAGTAACAGAAATGAGTGACAATAAAAGAAAGGTGGTTCTACTCAGTTACTACTCCCTCAGCATACACCAAAGCCTTCACTGTTTTTTTATTATATAGATATCAGTCTTTTATGGAAAATACACTACTCATAAAATTCATGAGAAACTACATCTGGGACTCGAGTGGCGTATTTTCCATACCCTCATTAACAAGGATATTAATTATGTAACATATTCAGGTAACCAGAAGTTGCATCATCTTTTATGCACCCAAGCTGCTTAGCAGATAAAGTGGTGTTGTGTCAGCCATATAAACTGGTGTTGCCTATTTGCCTCAAGCTGTGCATCTGTACAGTCTGCATTCTTGCTGATATGCTTCAATGTATTTTCTTGCTTTTTCATGGTTGTTTGTGCAAACAGTCTGTCTGTCTATATCATAGAAAGAGGATTACACAGTGGCTTGAAGATATCAATTATATTTTCTTGTGTTAAATGCAATATTTCACCACTTGAAAATTAAATTCATGTCCTTGTGCTGCCATATAATATGTCTACAGTATACACCGTCATAAAAAAATCAGCAGCCAATACACTCAACAATAAAGTTATTATTATTATTATTATTATTATTATTATTATCGTTATCGTTATCGTTACCGTTATTAGTAGTAGTATTAGTATTAGTATTAGTATTTATTAAATTATTGACATTTGCACAGTGTGCGGTGTGAAGATTGAGTGTAATACCAACAAATATATAATTGCATTCCTGTATTCTGATTGGCTGAATTTTCTATGGCATAGTATGAATGTAAATATCAGCATCCCTAATCAGAAATGTAGTAACTCTCGTAAGCTTGCAACTATTCTATTTGTCATCATAGTGTAGCAGCTGTTACTGTTTTGGGACGAGGTAAATTGCCTCTGTTGTTTGTTCTATTGTTTTCTCAACGGGTATCGAGCCATTCGTGTGAGACCTTGCGAGGGCTGCTACATGACCTCCCTAGTGACATGATGCAGATCATGTTCAGTGTAACCCTGTACAAACAAATTTATACGGAACGTGAAGCGATGAAAGAAACCTTCCACAAAGAAATGATAGATTAGGGTCATTTAAGGTTAGTTTTGACCTTGGAATATACAAATAACAAGGGTATTGGCAGTGCTTGTTTTCACCCTGCAAGACAGAGATTCTCAACTTTGGCTCTGTTTCTGCTCAGTGGGAGACTCTGCTCACAACCGCTTGATCGCTTCATCGGCCGCCGTCCACAACCAGGGACGAATAAAGTAAAAATACTGGTTTTTAACTTATGCATTGTGAATGCGACCTGAGGCTATCGAGCAGATCGATCTCGCAGGTACTTGGTGTAGGCTTGTTTTGTCTACGTTCTTCCCCCGGCTGATTTTATACTAAGAATCTCTTCCTATGAGAAAAACGTGATGCTTAGCTAACAAAATCTAACAAAGAGCAAAGCGAAATAAAATACTTTACCAACCTCGAATGCTGATCCAAGCATCGTGTTTTGTGCTATGTTTGCTTAGTTCTTCCACAGTGACAGTTTTTGTCATTCCACCGGTTCCCGCTAAGTCTTGTCCACTTTTTCCGAGCCGGATCCAGTCCATCAAACTTCTTCCCGGCTTTAGAGGGACAACTTTGGCTCTGATGTTAAAAGAGCCCGCCGAATTCGCTCTCTGAGGCGAATTTTCCGCCGGGAAGTTGATCTTCGGAGCTGTCATGGCGGACGAGTTGTTGTCGTTTTCGTCATCACGTGCCTGCATGTTTCGGTCTGAAGCCGCTGATTTAGCGGTGCTCGAGCCTGAACAACCCAGCTTGCCGGTTTGAAATTCTCCTGTCTGTCCCTTTCTGTTTTAAAATGATCTTAGTAAAGTAACTGCGCAACAAGATGAGGCGTGCTCAAAGCTTCCAAGTCGGTTCCGTGAGAACTGTGAGAAAAATTAAATCCCGTACGCAAATGTCATTCAGAGAGCTTCCTCGCACGCCTCACCCTTGAAGTTGCTTGACATTGATCCTCTCTTCGTTGCTTCATGGCTCGTGTAACACTTGCATTGCTCGATAGTACTTAAAATTGTCACCTACACACCGTACCTGACAAATAAATCTCCATCATGAGCAAAATGCTAATTAAATGCTGCGAAAAGCATAACGTTGTGCATAGAAACGGGATGTCGTTACGCTGCTTGTTTGTACACAAAAACCGCTGATAACAAAAACATTTGCTATGTATGGTTTCTCCTAAAATTGAAATTAACAGAAACTCACGGATCCTTTTCCTCTTTACGGATCGCGATAAAAACAATTCAATCAATTACTTCTCTCGGTTTTATTAGCCTGAAGCGGAATCCTTCGTGTTTTTTTCGGTTTGTTCGATTTGTTTATCTTTCTCCTTTTTTCTTTACCAGATGTCGTATTTGCAAATGCTTGACATAATATTAATTTGTTTTGCTTAGGACTACACTTTATTTGAAGGTGTATTTAGCGCAAATAATTTGCTTGCACCTCTTTCCTTTCAGTCTGTTCGTCAAGCTTTGCTCCAGTTGCTCGATCCTCTTGTGCGATTTCTTCTAGCAACTCTGCTAGATTTAATTTCTGTCACTGGTCTCCCACGAATATGTGTTTTGCATCGATTTGTCACGCGATCGTTCTACTCGTTATGCCTTGAAGCTTCTTCAGTTCGGAGACCGTACTATAATGCCGCATTTGCATTTCATCTAACGTGCACATTTATTTAATAGAAAAAAAGACACATCAGTTCTTGAACACAGTATTCTGATATTGTCTTTCATTTTCACCTGGATGATCATGAATGTTACCACAAGCTGCAAATTAAACTGTTCAAACTTTGGGTGCAATATCGTATACAATACTAATCACAGTAAGAACGATTTTTCAGCTGGCTACAGCTTGGTTCTAAGTTACTTGCGTCAATCGCCACAATGTTTCGGATATATTAAGGGATATTTAGAAGTTTCCGAGAAATTTAGAAAATATTAGGATATTTGGCAGAAAATTAGCTAAATTTTGGGGATATTTAGAAATACTTATGAAGCGCCACATTTGGCATTGTTATTCAATTTATATTATTTTTAATAAATATGTTGGGCCATGACAAATATATGAAATTTATGGAAGGCAAGCCCTGTGTTTTCCTCGCAATTTTCTTGAAACAATAGTCCGCTCTACGCCACAAACAATCCAGTCAGCGAAATTCCACTTGAAGAATGTATTCCAGACTAAAAGCGCTAAAGCCACAATTTTCCAAAATGGCGGATGCTAACAAAATTGAAGCGCCTGTCAGAATCTTCTTCCTCAACTCCTACTCCTACAAGAAAAGTTTGAAAATTTTAGCCTAAGTGATTCAATATCATTATTTTTATTTATTTATTCATTTATTCATTTATTCAGCCAGCCAGCCAGCCAGAAAATTTTGTTGGAATTTCCGGAAAGATATTTTGGCGATTTTTCGTGAAATTTGTCGAAAGGCCTAGTTGCAATTGGTAAATACACATTGAGATTATTAGTAAAATTACGCGCAATGTTTCAAGGTAGAAACTAACAGAAAAAAAACAATGCTAATTTGGCAACATTGCTAGAAACAATTTCGGTTGCTACACATCTGCATAACAAAAATCATTTTGACGGTCTGGTATGGAGAACAGTGTTATAATGACAAACCTCTAATGCGCTTACTGAGTATCACGCCATTCAATTTTGATAGTTTATTTCTCAGTTCTAAACGTACAATACCTAGAAAAAAAATTTTCAGTGCTACGAAAAATCGGGGTGAGCTACATTACTGATAAGCCATTTTTCTACCTCTGTTTCAAAACGAGTCCTGGTACACGACCTTTCATATGGAAATGAGTTTGATCAGGAGCCATAATCGGGGACGGAGACCGTAAGTCTCGGGATTCGCGCGCACCTATGATATGGGACAATTTTTTTATTTTTAGAACAAATTGCGCCATCCTGATGTCATATATCCGCGCGGATTCACGCACGTGTCGGGGGCTCTCGCGTGGATGTTGTCACGTTGTGTGATCAAATGGTGAGAGTTGAGAGATTCTTTTGCGTATTTTTCACAGCGATGGCAGGGAATAAGGCAGGGAATACGAACCAGGGCGCTTATATGTAGTTTTATGCTCTGCGCTAACGGAAAAGGTGGGTTTTTCAGGGTCGAAAACAAGACTTCAATCTCGCGCTGGGAATGAATACTAAGATCTGCTCACGCTAGTTGTAAGCTTACGCGTATGTTTTTGCGTTTGTTCTGACTTAAGAATATAGCAAGAAAACTCTACACTCTGGTATCGAGTTAATTTGTGAGTTTCTCAGACAATGGTTCATCATAACCAAAACCTGTTTTGACGGTTTCTTATTGTTTCTGCTTGTTTGGTGAGTGTGCAAAAGTTTTTGAAAGGAAAGTCTGACGCGTACAATTAGCTCATTTGCATAGTGCAGCTCGTGCACTTTCAAGTCCGAGTCGGTGTTTGAATTGTCAACAAATCTTGACAAAGATTTCTTTCGTTATCTTTTGTGCTGAGATGCTGTAACAAATTCCACGAACGCAAAAAAGGCTACTAACATCATGTGTGTTTCTTCAACATAAGCATAGTGAAGTTTTACACTGCGAAAATGAAAATAGACAAGGAGTTTTGATAGCTCGATCAACAAACTCGAAATCGTTATTCCAAGTTGACTAAAGAAAGCGTCATCGTGACTTTGCTGATTATTTCTGCTTTATTCGCATATTTCCAGCTTAGCTTTTAATATGTTCTCAAACATTTATCAATCTTAAACATATTTAAAAACTATAGAGTTATTGTTTGAGTTCGATGTACGCTTTCACACGAAAGAGCGGCGGAAGTACAATTTGTCATGTTTACTGACTGTACTGAAAACACGCATCGGCGGGCGCTCTCATTCATTGACAACAGACAATTTACTGGATTTTTACACGAATAAAACTGAGCAGTATCTACGGACGTAAAGTTATTGGGCCTTGGATGAAACATCAAGCGTTGCTTAAAATTCAAGCGAAACTCCAACTAGCAATTATTTTGTTTTACTTTTCGGTCGCGATAGACTGACAAATTCCTCGCAAGTGTGTGGCAAGAGGAGCTAGGAAACTATGAAGCCCTGAAGCTCTGCTATATCTAAATATATCCAGCTAGTTTTTTGCTGTGTAATGGAAAGCTGTTAATCTTCAACATACGTGAAATTTAAAGTGGAGTAATGTACAGCTCATGTAAAAGAAGCATCCGTCGGAACACAACTTGGTCAGCGATATATATAAGGTTACAGCGGAACATACCTAAATTCGACACTGTCTTACTTCACTCAAACTGGAGCAGCTTACGACGAAAATACTTAAGCAAAATTCCAACAGACGTGAACGCGTTGAGTTGTGGGCCAAAAACATGAAAATTTTCGGGAATTTCGGACGCCATTTCCTCCGCGCGACATCCGCAAAAATCCTCGCAGCATGTACGCGCGTGTGCCGCAGGCGATGGCGCAATTTGTTCTAAAAATAGAATTATTGTCCCATATCATGGGGACAACCCTAATACTACAAATGTCGCGCGCTTACGGTCTCCGTCCCCGATTATGGCTCCTGGTTTGATTTGCACCCGAGGGAGGGGGTACTTCCGGAAAAGTTGGGTGGGGTGTGCGGCCCGCTTCCCAAAACCCTTACCCTATTTATGACCAAAATCTGCGTTTTTTTCCCAACCTATGTATGGCCTGACCAAAAATTCGATAGCCGATTTATGTCCGTTGCGGCTGAAACAGTTGTCGTAAACATAAGTTATGAAGGGCTTTTGTTGACGGTCTTATTGATAATGATGAAAAAGTAGCTTCTTCTAAGAAACATACCCAATTCAAGACCAGAGTGCAAAAACCATGCCTTATTTATGACCAAAATGGCCAAAATCGATACCCTATTTATGACCAAAACGGCTGCAAAACCCTACCCCTTAGGGCGAACATACCTATATAGCCCATATAGGGGAGTACAACCCCCCCCCCCCTCCCCGCGTCCCGGGATTTGCTAGACAATGAACGTGCAAGAAAATCCCATTTCAATATCAAAAGTTGTGCATCAAGACTCCTTTTGAAACAGAGGTACAAGCAAATTAGAAATGGCTTACCATATACGTAGGTTTGTAATTTCCGTTTCAATATTTCTAGACGAGTGAAACTATAAACTCATAAGGTTCTTAAAAATGGTCTTAGCAAACGATGCGTATTTTTATACTCTGATCTTTTAAACTTACTTAAATAATTAATATTCGACTTTTTAATTTTTTTTTTACCAAGTAAAAAATGTACGTATATCCTTTAAAAGATTTTAAATATCTATAAACGGTGAACCCACCCAATAAATTGCCTTGTAACTTTTTTTTTTTTTTTTTTTTTGCTACGGTGAATACAAGTTACATTTTCATGATTCTATATGTTTAAAACTTTATCGAAAAACTAAGACCCCTTCCATATTACAGCGGAGAAATTTGAAAATGGAGCTCTCACTCTGAAAACGCATCAAATGTTTTCCGTTCACACTACGCCGGAGAAATTTGAAAACGCAATAATCGCTCGTCATTTTGGGTTTGTGGTTGAAGAAAACTAGGCCAGGAATATAAAATCACATGATTATCGCGACGTCAATGTTTTCGAAAAGCTCCCTTTTCAAAACGTTTTCCGTCCACACGAAAACGCAAAGTTGGCGTTGTCAAATTCCTCCGGTTTGAAGAGCGTTTTCGAAAAGCTCCGTTTTCGTGAAGGATTAGTGTGGACGACAGGCCTTACGGGAGAAATAAAGCTCCGTTTTCAAATTCCTCTAGCGTAGTGTTAACGCGCCTAACCTCTACTGGAGATGTAAGTGATTCGATAAGTTATTCCAACTCTTTGCTACAAAACAGTTTCTCTGTCACTAAACATGAGAAACTCGCTAATTTTCAGCCGGTTAAAATGTGTACTAGAACATTCATCTTCTAACATCGGTTGGGACTCCGTGTCCTTATAACCATAGTCGTAAGGCGAGGAATTATCATTATCACCACTAATCAACGAAGCGTTGTTCTTGGTCTCTCTGTGCTCGACAAGCCTGCTTGCTTTAAACTGACTTCGTATCATGCGGTCGACACCAAAGAGCAGCAGAGAGGAAAATACGGCCACAGAACCAGCGATATAAAATGCCCCATCATACGAGCCAAATCCTTCATGTAACCAACCTGAAATATAACGAAGATTTCTGTGAGACCAAAACGTCAACTATACATTTCGCTCTAGTTAGCTGAACGTTCATTGATCCACTATCTTCCTTGAAAGCCAGTAATATTTTTTTATTGTCAGCTACATGTACCCAAGTCAAGCGGGCATGTTACACTTTCTCCAAGTAACTTAGTTACAACAACAAGACTTACACTAAGTTTGGTCAAGTTTGGAAATAATATAGTAAGTTTACGCTTCGTGCCTCTCGTTTCCCCCTCATCCTTCCCTCTAAACGCCTGTCACGCAGGCCATAAGTTGCGTGACTGGTCTCACGCTTCTTTACCACCAATTGCAACTTTGCACAAAGGTATCGCAGAAGTAAAAAGTTTTTCTCTTAACTTGTATTGGAGGGTTAAACAACACGATTCTAATCTATTGAAATTTCTTTTTAGAAAACTGCACTGGTACTTCTTGTAACTTAGAGAGGGGCAGGCAATTTAATGGGGGAAATAGGAAGGGGAGGGACAAAGCTCTTTCAATTCCCTTTAAACCCCCCACAGGGTTTGATTTACCTGCAAGAGGGGGCCCCAGGCTCATGGGTATCGCCAGCGTTCCAAACATGTTTCCGACCGCTTGAGAGAGCTTCTCGTGGCCAACTACATCAGCCGTGATCACAGCAACCTGACCCACGAAGCATCCATCGAAAAATCCAAATATCAACGCGTAGCTGACAAGACCTGCATAGTTACTAGTCAGAGGACACAGAAGGGTTGTTAATCCAATAGCGAAAATCGAAAACTGGTACATGTATAATCTGTTGACGAATTTGAGATCTGATATCTTGCCGAAAAACACCCGTCCAAAGGTCGAGGTGATAGAAAGAAATCCAATTAGCCAAGCTCCTTGAGACTTTGGCACTCCCAGATCCTCAGCATATTTCACCTAGAAATAAACAAACAAAAACAAATTGTTTACTTTTAGGGAACTTTGGAACTCCAAAACAACTACAGTCAACTCTCGCCTTGCGGACACACCCATGGCTATTACGAACACCCCGCTATTATTGAGATACTCGTCCCGCGCCCGCTTTTTCGAACGTCGCCACTGACCGAGAGCCTGGAACAGGCTAAATCTCCGGTTGAAACCATAAAATACAGACTCCCACTATTGCGGAATAGTTGGATATGTGAAACTTCAAAACCCACAAATAAAGGCTACTTTTCATCACTCCCTGGTGTTGCATACTCTCGCTATTATGAACACCAAATGACGGTCCCGAGGGTGTCCGCTATAACAAGAGTTGATTGTATAAATGTAAAACACCTGGGAAATGCCTCACTATAGATCTACAATTCTAGTTACTTTGTGCTACAGAGTGCATTTATGGATTCAAACACCTTGAGAATTTCCCTAATTTTTTATTTACAACGTGCTAAAGCTAATCCACTAGTATATCTCTGTTATGTTCCTGCCAAGGCAGACACCCTCTAAGGCAAATAGTATGGGCTGCAAGATACATAAGTGTTTGTTTTAGGGGCAATAGGCCCTTTGCAGCTAAGCCATCACGTGACCTATTTTTCATAAAATTATGGGCTACAACTTAAAGAATGCCAGAAATGGAAAGAGCGCATCGAAAATATCAAAATGGCCAAGTTTGAGGTCCCCATCATTAAAGAAGGAGATTTTATGACACTCCAAATTTTTAAAAGAATAAGAAGATTTGTATGGAAAAAGTTGTTGGAGAGCAAGGCCTTGCTCTCCAGCAACATTTTCCACATAAATCCTCTAAATTTTCTGAAAATTCAAACAGTCATATAAACTTACTCTTTAATTCCACGGGCCTCAAACTTGGCCATTTTGGTATTTTCGATGCGCTCTTTCCATTTCTGGCATTCTTTAAGTTAAAGCCCATAATATAAAAATTTTATAGGAAAAATTTGGTCACGTGACCCCAGCTGCAAAGGGCCTATTGAATGTTCCACTATTGCACGCCACCCTCCCCCCCCCCCCCCCGCCGCCAGTTGCACCCCTGATGGTAAATGCCTTGGTGATCTGTTGCAGATTATGCCCCTTTTCAAGGGTGGCCCTATGAAAGAAATCTCACTCAAGAACACAACATGACAATCCTGAGAGGGGCTAGAACCCAGACCACTATTCAGTGTGGAAAAGACCGGCCACCCATATACATTTGTAGCCTACTAGAGATGTGCACCTCTCACCTTTGACAGGCACACTGGCCTAATGGTTAATGTGCTGGACTTTGGATTAATTGATGCTGGTTTAAACACTGGCGACAAAAATTAAACTGTGCTCTTGGGCAAAACATTTCACTCTTGGAATACACTGCTCAGACTACCCAGGTGTGTAGCATGGTACGATCAAGCCTTCTACCAACAAACACCACCTGTAGTGGACACCTCCTGCATGTGGACACTTGTTCATGGTGCCAGCCACACACAAACGCTACATTTGTAACCAACCATAAACAGACACCTGTCCCAAAAAAACTCTTTTTCTGGCAGCAAGGGTATCTGCTTAAAGGAGTGTCTGCTATTTTGGCAATTTAATGCTAAGGGTATCCCTGACAATCCTCTAAGACTTACAGGGCAAGTAGAAATACTTGTCACCACTGAGTTCTATTGAAACCAGGATTTATACCTCCCTGGTTAAATAAAGACAAAAAAGTGTTGTGTTATGTTACGTTACGCTACATTATGTTATGTTACGTTATGTTATGTTACATTACATTATGTAGGATAACCTCTGGCAAGATAGGAATATTGTAAATGCATGACTTACCAAGTGAACAAATGGAACTAGATAACCAAACTGGAACAAAGCTACAGTAGAAACCCATAAGACATAAGCTTTATTCTTCCATATTGATGTATCAAATAGCTTGGAATTCATCTTCCTTTCCATGATATCCTGATGACTTTCCCTTGGTTTGAAAAGCAGTGCAGCAATCCATAACAACAAAGCAATGGCACTAAGAATACGCATGGAATTTTTCCATCCGACTGTCTGTAATAAATAATTTATGACTGGTCCTGCCACAAGCGAGCCAACTCCACTTCCTGATGTTGCAATTCCATTGGCCAGGGCCAATTTCCTGTCAAAGTACTGTCCAAGAATAACAATTGATGACACAAAGGCAAAGCTGGAGCCTATCCCCCAGACCAAGCCATACGTCACATACATTTTATTAACTTCTTGTATGAAGGATGTTAGAAACAGCCCTAAAACAGACAATAATGCTCCAGCGAAGGACACAATACGGCATCCAAAACGGTCACACAGAGCACTTGTTATTGGACCAAAGAAGAAATTTAAGCCCATTGCCATTGCACCAATCCATGCTGTGAGCAAGAAAACAATTATAATAGTAAATTGTTTCACTAAAAAGATCAAAGTATGATTAAATCTGGGAAGGTCCTTCCAATTATTTCATCCCTACTGCCCTTCCCCTTTCAGCCCCTCTTCTCCCCTTCCTCTCCCCCTCTCTTCTCCCCCTTCTCTCCTCCTCTCTTTACTCCTCTTTTGTCCCCCTCCTCTCCCCTCTCTTTACCCCTCTCTTCCCCCTCCTCTCCCCTTCTCTTTACCCCCTCATCTTCACCTCCTCTTCCCCTCTCTTCAGCCCTCCCCCCTCTCCCCCTCTCTTCACCCTCTTCCTCTCCCCCTCTCTTCACCCCCCTCCTCTCCCTCTCTCTTCGTCCCCCTCCCCTCCCCCTCTCTTCTCTCAGGGCCTCTTTCCCTCTCTTATCCCCACTACTCTGCCCTCTCTCCACTATTCACTATACAGATTACTGTATACAAATGTCACAAAGGAAACAATAAAATTTAATTAATGATATGAAAAAAAAACTGAAATTTGAAGGGACATACATTAAAAATCAACTTTCAGACCTAAACCTATTTAAGGGTAGACACAAAGCAGTTAGGACAAGTAATAAAAGAAAATTAGGAATGTTTACTTCATGCTTTGTTGATTTTTGAAGCTGAAATTCATTTGCTCTTCTATCACATCACAAGATCATCTTGAGATCTATTGGTTAGTAAAATGCGAGATAAAGTAGCTCTGAGGCTTTGGTGCAAAGAATGAGATCTGCATGCAAGTACTTGGTATAACAGATCACTGTATCAAAAATTCATATGGGGCCCAAATAAATCTTTATAATAATCAGAGTATCAAAGGTCACACTAACAATATTAAAATGGGATGATGCAACCCAAACTCATTAAACTATAATTAATATTAATTTTTGTTAAGTAAACTTTCTCTGGTTACTTGACAGGTCACACTCACTTTCTGAAAGGGAATATCAGTTAAATTGTAAAACAGCTAGAACGTATTATTCATCAATAAATCTGCACTGCTGAGAAGTTCAGCACGCGTCATAGGAAAACGTTTTAAAACAAAAGAAGATTCATTGAATGCGATTGACATGAAAAAGTGTTTTCGGTCATATTACAGACAATTGATCACGTACACAACAAAATTTACCTAATTTTACAGAAGTTCGCACCATAATCGCTTACCAGTTTGCATCTCTCCAAGGTCTAAATCATCCAGTAGATTAACGTACACAACGCCAAACGAGTTGTGGATCCCAAACACCACAAAATTAACGATGAAAGTTCCACAACATACAATCCATCCGTACCCTCCATCTGGCTTCGCGTCGCGCAAGACAACTTCTGCTTCGCTCTTGTCCTTCATTGCACAAAATGACCTGTTCTGTAACCGAAACGTTGTTCAGTTTAGCAGATCTGGATCTGAGATTTCAGAATTAAAAAAAAAAAAGAAACTTTAAGTATTGGTAACTTGAAACTTGCATAGCTTCAGAGGCGCGCGAATGCAAATTTCCTCTCGTTTGAAGCGTTGCGTGACGACGGTGACGACCAGCCCGGGCATGCTTTGAGCCCAAATATGGTTGCAAAAGAACCTACTTCAGTGCATTTGTCATGAGGAAATACTGAAACTGACAGAGTTTTATTGTCGCCTGTCGTAGCACAGAGCACGGTTTTACATGTTTTTGTCACATGTTTTTGGATAAATCAATCGTAGTCTTAGAAAAAACATGACCCTTGCTCTCAATGTGTGACCACCCGGGGGGGAGGGGGAAGGAGGGGGGACTTCTGGATTCCAACATTTGACCACATTTGCTCATGATGCTTTTGTGGCCATAGTTATTCTTGTGAATAGGAATGAAGAATCTCTCAGAGAAAGACAGTTCACTTTTGGAGGCTTTTTGCGACTGAAGCTCAAAGAGATTTGCTCTCAATCTGATCAAAAAATGTATATAAAGATGAGCTCGGTTGCGTATTGTGACGTATGTACTTGCAGTTCAAATTCCAGTTCCGAGAGACAGGCTAGGAGCTGTTTTATTTGTTTTGTCAGTGTTATTTTTTTTCCAGTGGAAGTGATTTCTTTCCAGTGCTGGTTTACGGTCAATTTTGTGGAAAGAAATATATTTTTACTTGATTTACGGTGCCATTATTTTTTTTATTGCCATGGCAGTACATGCAGGTGTAGCACTGTAAAGCGTTCAAAAATTATTACATGAAATGTAAGAGCAACAAAGATAGGCACGTAATACCGGTACGTACATGCGACTACAACAAAAGTACAGTGTAACCAACACTTTTCTTCAAAGGATGGTCGAAGAGTGAATAACTGACTCTGATCACAATGCACTTCGGTTACTCTAAATAGCCTCAGCGCTTAGCCTAAATCGAATTTCGTTTATATTCTAAATACCATTTCAGTAAGCCTGTAAGGAGTTTCAGTCGAGTCCAAATAGTACTTCGGGTAAGCAGCATCAACGCTTCGTTTGCCAGAATACCCGGGGGAGCTCCCATGGGAAAAGGTCGGGGATAGTCGTCGTTTGGCATCGGGGTGCATGTAAGTAACGGATTTTGGTCTCGCATACAGTGTTCAGGACTAAACGTCTTTTAGCCGGTAAGATATCTTTTAGGGTTGCACTCGATCGAAGAACTCGAACTGGTCAGGAGGTAATGATCATACTTTTAGACTGATTATATTTGTAGGAGAAAGTCTTCGATGACAATGTCTTTACATGTAACATCTTGAAAACTCGTTATAGCCAGCATTTGTCTGCCCGTGCTTGCCTGTCCTTTTTAAAGTAGATTACTAGACCTGAAAAGCTCTCCGTTTAGCCGCAATAGCTCACTGGTTTGTCTGAATAACGCTCCAGTTAGGCTAATGTTCAGGTTAGCTTACTCATGGTTAGCTGTCAATAATGATACCTCTCCAAACAATCATTGCTTCCAGTTCTTTGTTCTGAAGCTTAACATTGTTTGTGGAATCAAGTTATGTTAGGACATGATCTTCAATTTGTTTTCTTTATGTATCTACTGTGGGAGTCTTGTGATTTACGAGGACACCCGACAGTCCGAAAAATGTCTCGTAACCTTAACCAAAAATTTATGAAATCCTTCATCGAGCTAAATTTTGTTCGTTAGAGACTAAGAATGGTCAATTGGACCGATCTATGGCGAAAAAGACAGTTTTAGGGAAAATTTGTGCTTTTCTTTAACCCTTTGAATACCAAACTTTCGCCAAAAAATACCGTTTTTAACCGTTTAGTCAGGTTTTTAGCTGCCATGACGCTAAATAAGCCTAAGTTTTGCTAAAAAAAGGCTTTTTTTTTACTAAAAGGAGAGATTTTTCGAGGATTAGGTACAAAATTGAGCAAAACTTCAATTCCGGGCATGCGCATAAGCCAAAATATCTGATGACATTTAAATTGATGACGTCACAGATGTTACAAAGAGCACGACCATTAATTACGCATATATGCCTAGTTGGTATTCAAGGGTTAAGTTGTTTTTTCCGCTTAGTTTCAGTATTGCGAGCTCTTAGCTCTGAACAATCACGGGTCATGTTTGGGTTCGTCTACCGGCCTTGGTCTGGATCTCCCAAGGACGACCCTGTTTTGGTTTTATTCTCCGAATTTTAATGTCTATTAATTATTTCACTGAAGAGCTTTCGGTAGTCTGCTTCTGAAAGCTAAAGTCGTGTGAAAGAGTTTTGCTTCGTGTTCTAACAGGTTTGTCTGTTTTGGTTAGTGTCTGATCCTTCAAGGTCAGTTGTCCCGTGTGACCACACATGCCCAGGGATAGAGTACGTAAGAAAGGGTTCATTTGCTCGCAGTTCAGATCAGTTGAAGTTGGAGTTGAAGTTAGCTGAATAATGAAAGAGAAGTAGAAAGAGTCCTTTCTGCGATTCTTGTTGCCTTCCGCAAACCAAATTATCCCCAATGTTTCAACATTCTTGTTTACCTTTAAATTTCTAGTTTGATAATTATTCCATAATCATTATATAGTTACGTCTTCCAAACAAATTTAATTTAGCAATTTTAAATACGTAAGTCGTCTTTAAATATACGAGATTAGTACGAAATACCAGTTGCATTAAATTAAATGTATATGGCAGAAGTAAATTCTTAAATTTCTCTGTTATATTATACTTAAATAACTGTTATGACTAAAAATTCCCATATAATATAAACATAAATTAATCTTTGTTAAACGTACATAGCCAGTTCCAATGTGGTCCGCAAGCCACTCCCAGATATTGATATATTATTATACACCATCAATAAATAATTAACGATATATCATCGCCGCATAAGTTTATAAATGTAAATAAAACGGCCCATGTTACACAAGTAGAAAAATACCAACCATAAAAAAATATGATTCTCAAAATATAACAACGCATATGTTTTTTTCTATAAAGAAGTGTACGCTTGAAATAGCGGACAATTATCTCGTTAGACTCCCTACCCACGATAACTTTGTTAAAAACTCTTTTCCTTTTCTTCAATTTTGTTTCCGATCTAATCTTAACCTATTATTTTCTTATTTAGCGTACAATGTTTACTTACGCTGGCAACACATGCGCAATTCTTATCACAGGTAAAACGCATGAAATTCCACCCCACACCACCCTCCCTCACTTCAATCCAGCCGAGTAAGTCCTAGAGACGGAAATCTCTCTTTGCTAATACGCCAAGCATTTAAAACATCAATAAAGAGAGGAAGAAAAAATTATTACTTGAAAAAATTAAAGTTGATGAAGACAGTTTCACGCATCTGTACCGAAGTGGCGGTTAGTTCAGCTTGTCACGCAATCTATCAACTATAACACAGTTTCTTTGTCCGTGACGATGAGCACTTCACGGGAAGTCATTTCTACCAAGGCAGACATTTCACTTCCGGTTTCCACACTCTCTTCGCATACACAGGCGGCGCTTGGGTCGGCTGTTTTACTTAAACGTTTTCGGAGGGTGTAACGTCGCCTTTGATTTCGATCCAAGTGAGACACGATAAAAACGAAGAGAGATGAAACAATGGCCACACCACCGCACACAAAGAAGGCTTGATGGTAAGAGCCCGAGGATTCGTAAAGCCAGCCTGTGAAAAACAAAAATAGATCCGCACTAAATACGTTTAGGTGGAAGTTAAGTCTGCAGACGGAGCTTATCCCGGAGCTTATCCCGGTTTCTGTAGCATGAGGCGACTAGGAGTATTTCTACTCCCACTGGATGGGATGCTAGTCCATCGCAGGGTTACCCCCTGCATTAAGTTTGCAGAGGCCCGTTTCTCGAAGGTCCCGAAAAGTTTTCGCACCGAAAAGCAATAGCAAAATCTCAAACCTTTTGACTACAGAGCTATTTTATTCATATATTCTTAATACTAACAGAGGTTCTCTTTATACAAGAAGTTTCAGGCGTATACACCTGTCTGTTTTTAAATACCGATTAACTAAAAATGGCTTTCCGGGGCTTTCCTGAAACGGGCCCCCCGTACCCATTCATACACCTGGGTGGACAGAGGCACTGTGAGAGCAAAGTGTCTTGCCCAAGAACACAACATAATGTCCCCGGTCAGGACTCGAACCCGGACCGCTTGATCCAGACACGAGTGCACTAACTATGAGGCCACGCGCCTCTCACTAACTTAATACGTTAAGGCAAACACTAGACTTTGCAAATCACCAGATTAGCCTGGGACTAAATTAAACACAGTTGCCTCTTCGCGCGCTTAAAGCCCTGAGATACAGACGTCCGGGTTCCTCCGTAAGAAAAAAGTATAGCGACTGGTACATCTACCCGCGCGAAGGAAAATTTTTACAACGCTCACAAAAGCATACTGAAAACTTCTAAAATCTTCAAACCTATTATACACAATGACGTTAGCACAGAGACAATATGCAAAATATGGCTTTCCTTGCATTTCATGGGCTGTGTAAGGCTCGCATTGTATTGCGGTAAAATTTACACCCACCATCTTTTTCCTACAGAGGACTGGAAGCGAGAAAATCAATTTTGATGACGTAGCACTGCACGTAGTATTTCGGATTGGTTGTTTTTGCGCGCAAAATTGCCAAGCAACCGAGCAACTGCCAATCAGAGATACTGCAGGGCCGGACCTCCGTCGGGAACAGAGCCATACGAATCAAGTGGCCCATCAGGCCGGAGCTTATTCCGGTTTCTGTAGCATGAAGCGACTAGAGAATTCATATACCCATGAGAAATCGTAAACAAGCTAGACTTCTGACCACTAAGAGCAAGAATTAATGTCCTTACCTGCAACTGGCGGACCAAGACTCATGGGTATGGCCAGAACACCAAACATGTTGCCTATCGCTTGTGAGAGTCTCTCCTTGCCCGCGATATCTCCCGTGATTACCGCGACTTGACCCACAAAGCATCCATCGAAAAACCCAAACACAACAGAATAGGCCACGAGACCTGCGTAACTCGCTGTGAACGGACAGATCACTGTGCTGAGTCCTATGGCGAGCAGTGAAAACTGATACACGTAAATCTTGTTGATGCACCGCAATTCACAAAGCTTGCCGAAGATCACTCGTCCCACGGTGGACGTGATTGACAGAAAGCCGACGAGCCACGAGCCCTTAGAAGGTGGGATACCAAGATCGTCTGCGTATTTTACCTGGTGAAAGGGAGATAACATGGGTTAATAACTGATAAACATTGTGCTAAAGTATCTTCTTACAGCCTTTGTGTAAATGGTCAGTTTTGCAGTCGAAGGATTGACGTGTAGGAAAACTATAGTACGAGCTGTTCTCGAAAGTGGAGATGGAAATGGCTTGAATGAAACTATCGATTCACCGCACACGAAAACACTCATTACCACCCTCAACCTGAGACCGAAAAATCATGAAAACATCTTTACACCTTTGTCTTTTTTTAGCAATTTCACAGTAGAATACATTTTACAGTCCAAACTATTAAAATATAACAGTAGCCTACCCAGCCAACAGCCTTTTTGGTAATAGTGGAGGGAAAGCCGAGGGAGACAAATTCAAGATAGATTTGACGAACAGTAAACAGGCAGAGCGGTGCTTAATGGTTAGGCGGTAAGGAGGGAGACGGGAATCAAGGCAGCTTTCTGTCTATGGTACCGATAATATCACCCAACAATAAAACCCCCACCTCAAATTAAACTTACCAAATGGACGAAAGGGACTGGATATCCAAACTGGAAAAGCGCTACTGTTAGAACCCAAGCTACATAGGCACGGTTTTTCCAAATGGAAACGTCACACAATTGACTGCATTGTTTTGTCACGTTCCTGTCACGCTGTCTCGTTTTGTGAGGCTTGTAGAGGAAGCACGCTACAACTAGAAACACCGCGGCACCACTAAGTATACGCAAAGAATTACTCCATCCAACAACCCGTAGTAAGTAGTTAATCGCAGGCGAGGCTACCAATGAGCCTACTCCACTTCCGCTAGTGCCCAGTCCATTTGCTAAAGCCAGTCTTTTATCAAAGTACTCTCCCAGCATCACGATAGAAGGAACAAAAGAAAAACTCGAGCCTATCCCCCAAAGGAGTCCATAAGTGAGGTACATGTAATGCAGACGCGTGACAAGCGACGTAAGAAAAAGTCCAGATACTGAAAGAACAGCTCCAACAAAGGCTACTCGACGACAACCAAAGCGGTCACACAAAATACTGGTCAGCGGACCAAAGAAGAAGTTGAGGGATGCAGCCATGGCGCCGACCCATGCTAAAATACAGAAAGAAACATAGAAAATTAGGAATTGATCAACCGTAAGCTGTATTCTTGATCTTTTGATTTGACTTAATATGGCTCTCTCTTCTTAAAGGTATAGCGTTTTGGTACAGTCATTCAGGTGCCTTAGCTTGTCGTTCATCAAAATCCCAGGCTGTTCTGTTTGTTTTCTTTCTGTTTTTGTTTGTCCGTTCGTTTAATCTTACCCTCATGTCACTGGACGATTTTGCAAGAATCCAATGTAAATGCCTGTTTGCTTGTTTGTTAGTTTGTTTGTAACCAGTTATTGATGATACCGTGCGTGAAAAAGACAGCGCTAGTGCCCAGTCCATTTGCTAGTGTCCTAGCTGAGCCTGTACAAGCTTGTGTGGAACTAACAACATGCACCTAGCTTCACCCATCCAATGTTAGATTTTGATTGATCAAATTAAAGCACAGCCCAAGGGGAATGGTTTAAAAGAGTTGATCAAATTGAAGCACAGCCCAGTGGCAATGGTTTAAAAGAGTTGAATGACAGGGTAACACTGCAATGCAAAGGCAGTAAGTTTAACCTTGATCAAGTTTTTGGTAAATTTAAAGATGTATTTTTCTGACATCAAGTTTTGTTGTTAAGTAACATTTTCAGAAATTCTAAAGATATGAAAAAATGTCATAAATTTAAGACCATACAAATATGCCACTTGGGTCCCATGAATTTTTAGTGGTGTATTTTCCAGTACAACACTCATGTCTATAATTATTGTATAAGAAATGGGATATTACAAGGCAGCACAAAAATCTAAATTTCATTTTTGAGAGGTAACTGTTTGCAGAAACCATGATAAAGCAGCAAATGATGTCATCAATATCCTCGCTTGTAAGGATATGGAAATTACACCACTCTTGCTGGAATTATTCGTATCTTTATGAGATTTTAATACCTGCAATGTAAACTTGTTATTCAGGGATCATATGTGACTTTTAGCGCTGTTCACTGCACTTTTTTGCATGGAAACTGAATTCAGATTTTCACAGTAATTGTTACTGAACTTCGCAGTCTGGAACAAGTAGCAGATGGGAGTCATGCATGCCTGAGGGAGGGAGGAAACTCCCATAAAAAAAGGTCGGGGATGCTGAATTTCTGGTTGTCATGTGATGTCATCATTTTCCAAAATTAAAAATTACCAATCCTTCTGAAGTTTCTGTTACTTTATGGCCTGCATCCTGGGGTTCCTCTGAGGTGCACCAATATAGCATTTCCATAGGAAACTCTATAAATTTGGTGAAACACATTTCCAAATAACATGCAAATGAAAACCCACACAGACCAAATCTTAGCAAGGTTATTTATATCTTAATTTTATTCTTGATGGCATGACAATGAAAACCAGCAACAGTAAGACTTAAGTTTTATCAATCAAGACCTCTGCACATGTAATTTGACTTATAATTTTACCTGTCTCTGCTTCTCCCATGTTTTGTTCATCCACCAAATATTCATAGACTACACCAAAGGAGTTATGAATTCCAAACACTATAAAGTTGACACTGAATGTGCCACAGCATACAACCCAGCCCCAGCCACCTTCAGGCTTTCCACAGTTGTCTTGTTGTGATTCTTCTGCATCGGTATTGTCTCCAAGCATTCGTTCTTTATCTTCCATGTTCACAGTATATTTTAGGAGGCTTTTTAGGAAATGGTTGGCATGATCCCACAAAAGCTAAATGCTGTTTTGACTGATTCTGCAAAGTACTCCTGAAACATAAATATGAGGTAAACAGGTGATGTAAATATTACATTATTGTTCCTGAATTTTTTTTATCTGAGCAACCATCTTTTTGGGAATATCTTTTAGGGGTTAAAAAAGCGATTTGGTACCTCTTAGGGTGTTCAGCCTTGAAACGTCCACAGTGGCAGGAGCTTTTGGGGTACCTTTCAGGGTACTGAGCTGAAAAAATATTCAATTTTATCTACTAAAGGCTTTGAAACTTTACAAGCAGATGAAATTATGAAGGAGTCAGTTAATGTGTTGTTTTAGAATTGGTACCTCTTAGACTCTTAGGGGTGAAAAAAAGTTCAAGCCACACCTACAAGACAGGATCTTGGTATCCCTTAGGGCACGAGCAACCCTGTCCATTTTATATGGGAGTTCCTCCCCCCCTCCCCCTCCCCCAGGAATCAGGGGAGATAAAGCAGCTATCCTAGCTAGGAGTCATGAAAAAGCCTTTACCATACCCAAAGTACTTGATGAACATTTCATTTTGCAAATAGAATAATTATTAATTCTACAATAACTGCAAACATCAATCTCTGTCAACTTCGAGGAAATAAGCTTTCGTGCAAAAATTCAATTACTTCACAGAAATGGCTCAGTTCCCTACCATGACCTTAAGTAACAGGCATTAGTCAGCAGCTGGAGCCCTCAAAATTGCAATTAGCTCAATATGCTCGCTTGTCACTGTATTCCTCTACTGCTTCTAATAGCACTTTATGTCAAGTTTTAGGTTGTAGGTTAGAAAAATTGCTCAAATTAGCTATCCCAATACCTGTCTAATATTTAATTGTTCCTGGAATTCTGACAGTTAATGGCAGGTGATAGGTCCGTCTGTTTCTCTTGAAAAAACAAATGTATGACATTGTTAGATGAAAATACAACTAAAGTATAGCATGGGCAAAAGGTCTACGATATTCTTAGGAAAAAACGATAAGCTCTTACACGTCTCAATTAAAAACTTGTTGTGCTGTACTTCAAGTACTTCCATGATAGTAAATTGAATTAAACTTAAAATACTGAAAAACATGAAGTCCTACAAGCACGTTTTTCCATTTAGGTTGAATGTGAATAAAAATAATTCTTCCTTAATTGAAATAGAACAGGTGCAATGTTTTACTTTAAGGCCTCGTCGTGTGGTAAGGCACGAATTATTGCTACAATAGGTGTGAATATTTTTTGCCCAAGGTAAACTAAAACAATATACATGTAATATTATTGTAAGAAAAACCGGCTGTTGAAGTATACTGCAATACTTTCCGCGTGATTGTAATGCTTGAAATATTTGAGATCAAGGTCAATTTATTTTAATTCCTTCTGAAAACAGTGAAAGTCAAATACGTTTCAGCTAAGCCGGTAATCGACGAAAGATTGCAAAAGCTCTTAAATTACAATATTCACAAAAGCTCAGTTCATCACCTAACATTTAAAGTAAGCCACCAAATAGCTTCACAAAATAAAATGTGGATCCCGTAAGTTGTAAGAAAACCTGCATTTTCAGAATTGTGTTCATTTCTGTTCGGGAGACGCTGAAACTCACCTCCTTACGAACATTATTTTCGAAGCGTTATTCGATCGCTCCTGGCCATGGCTCAAACGGATAGTTCGAGTTGTTCGAATATTTGCTAAGTACTTACATCGAATGAGTCACCCCTTCGAGAACTTCAGCTTCCGAAAAGACCCGATCTGACGAAAGAGGAAGTATCTACAACAAGTTTCAGAGGTGATAGTAAAATTTTCTCACCTTTTGTTGCGCTTGAGAAAAATTGACATCGCATTTCTCAATAGTAATTTGATAACAGACCGTGGGAAGAACGGAAACGGATGATGCAACTGGTAAACAACGCTGTCGAGAATAACCGGATGTAAACCTGTCAGAAATGGACTTCTGGATTGTGAAAAGGCGGAATTAAGGCCCAAGATGGCAGAAAAGAATACAAATTCCTAGTACTTATACTCTCTCTTAAGCAAAATTAACGCTTCAAATAACATCATGGCAAGAAATATTCTTTTGTCACGGTATATACGCTTTGCCTGATTTTGAAAACTTTTATATGAATATTTTGCCAGCGCAAGTATTAATTCGAGAAACTCTGGAGCACTTGTTAATTTTTTTCTTTTCTTAAACTTCACAAGGAAATTGTAAGGCACTAACCCTGTATCGTGAAAATAATATGAAGTAAAATCTCTAAATTTTTATTATTTCTCAACTGAGAGTTCACCCTGCAGGCAAGGTGCTGCGAGTTGAACAATCGTCGTTAAGCTCTTGTCGATTGTCCTCGTAAAAATGGCGTGCAGTCAAACCTGTATTAAGCGGACCCCATATAAAGCGGACACCCTCTATTAAGCAGACAGAAGTGAAAGTCCCATTTTTCTTTTCCCACATTTACTGTAAAAAATACCTGTATTCAACGGACACCTCTAATAAGCGGACGCGGACACCTTTACTTTTATGGTCATTTCTATTTTTAGAAACCTGTATCAAACGGATACTGAAAAAAGAATGCACGAGTTCTTTGTCCACGTTTTAGTATATCGGTCATTCAAGTTTGCCAACAAACTGAGCTGTCACAGAAATGCAATATTTTGTTATTCGGTTTTGTTTTTACAGAACTTTTGTTCTTATTTGATTTTGCTGTAAATCTTCACATGAGTCGATCAATATAGGTACGGTTACTGTATACTTAAATCGCTTTACCTCTGATACTCGTCATTGTTTATGGAAATACGGTATTTCAGAGTTCTCGACCGTTCACGAGAATGTTATTTGACCCTTTTAAGACGAATTCTGAGGGAACCTGTTTTCAGCGGACGCTAGCACGGGTCCTGTGGGTGTCCGCCTAATACAGGTTTGACTGTATTATGCCTCTAGCAGTGCCCAAAATGTTTGGAAATTATGCCAAAATTATGCTACTTTCTCTAACTTATGCTTCCTACCATCAAAAATATGCTACTTGGCTTTGAAGCAAAATAAAGACAGAACAGGGCGAGTGAAAACGAAACACTGACGAAGAAGCGTTTCGAAGACTCAAACTTTCCTCTCATAATTGCCGGTTTATGGTCATTCCCCAGTATTGCATTACGCATCCCTACTACCCATAATTTCACGCGTGATTAGCGCGCGCGCATTAAAAAATGGCGGCTTTTTCTTTGCGGCTGGACCTCGCCATAGAAGTAAATCGTCATTTTCTCGAAAACGAGTACGGTGACTTATCATTTTTTTCTGTTGTGTTGAATTGAGTAATAAATTTCTCCATGTAAAATAAATATGGGCCAATTCTCATTGTTGAGCAAGAAACAATCGTCGGAAACGTGAATTTAGCAAGCAATCGTCACTATAATCGTGGTGCTATTGTAAGGATTTGTATGGTATAAACAAGGTGCTGTTGCTTCTAAACGAACATGGGGACCCCTCATTTTTATTTCCAAATTTAAGTTCCTACAATATAAACAATCAATAGGCAAAGTTTTACAAAAATCTCAGTGCAGGTTCTATTTCAGTGGAATGACCTTAATTCACCCATAAAGACATCGGTTTTTGTATCTAAGGTTTTTTTCTTCGCTATACTTTCCTTTGGTCGGTTTCAATAAACGCTTCCGAGAGATTGAAGCTCTTTGTACGGCATTGTCAACTGCTGAGCTGACTGACTTGAACTCGGGAAGTGGTCGGATCGACGACCACACCATCATCTCACTACCGAACCGTACGCGCGGGACTGAGACCAAGCAACACCACACCGACCAAAGGCAGCCCGGATCGGGAGCCAAGGAGATTTACTGAGAGAAAGAGTTTTAAAAACAGAGCACGTAAAAAGAAGAATATTCAAAACCAAACTACGTTACTCTTTCATTTCGTGAAAGTCAAAAAAGCCAGATTATGCTAACTGTGCTAAATTTAGATTAAAAACTTAAAAATTTGGTTGGTTTGCTAAATTATGTCAAAAATTATACTAGCACAATCGACAAAAGCCTAATCGTCGTCATACAGTCGAACCCCTATTAAACGGCCACCCTCGGAGAAATGGACTGTGGCCGCTTAAAAGGGGTTGGCCGCTTAAAAGAGGTAAAAACAATAGAAAAGCCATCAAGGCCTAGGACTTCACGGTTTGCGCATATTGAAAGTTTAGCCTCAATTTTTCAAATTCGTCATTTGTATTCCATGTTAATCTTCTCCATCCTTAGCCATCCTTGTTCCTTTATGGTTTATCGTTATGTGTTTGGTGTTGTTCCATCTTATTAAACTGTTATTTTCAGATTTCCTACCATTTACAGGTAATTTTTGTATGTGGCCAAAATAACTCAAAATACCGTGACTGAGTTCCTTTAAGAACTTACGCCAAAACAGGAACTTCAGTGGAGACCCTATCAGACCCAAACATGAACACCGATGGAAGCTATTATTGTTAAAAGCTAAACCTCCCAGACAAAACGTGTAAGGAAACTGAGAACCTTGACAAGATACGTGTGGGCTGACCTTGACTGTTGCACAGCCAGTGATGATCACGAGACACAAGACAAACTGCAATTAACAGTCAAGTCATGAACAAATTTAGCTTCATAGTAGTGCCATCGGATGCTGGGAATGTTCCGTATGCTGCGTCCTCAGCTGGATTATACGGAAAAGGCCTACCCCCCACCACCCGTCTGTTCCCAGACTGCTACTGGCTAGTCTGTTTTTCTCTCCAAATCAGGCACGCAGTATGAGACGAGACGCTTTAGACTAAAAGGAGTCAGGACAAGACATGGGCGTGGCACTCATCACGAGACAAAAAACCCAACGCCTATCGTCCATAGCGCCCTAACCTGCGATCATTCTCTCCTTCCAAACGCCGCCCCCTTACGGTCATGTTCATGGATAAACAGGTCAAACAGTCGTCTGACCGGAAGAGGAAAAGAAAACCGACAGCCAGCTGTCTAACTCTTCCTCGGATACAACTGTCCTACCCTTTTCCTTTTCTTGACGATATGTCTAGTGGCAACTACGCATAAATTACTTAAGCGGTAAGAGAAATTAAGACAGAACGAATTGCCAACTGGAAGTTGCCCGACCGGAGTGGTTAAAGAATGCGCAATTAGAATAAAAAGCTATATATCGGCGGTATGTAGCGTCTGCGACACAGACTAAGTAACAAAGGAGAAAACGTCTCATAACAACTACAACCAAAAGAAAGACGAATTGGTTACTAGGACTAAATTAACACAAAGGGAAACATATTTTTTGAATTAGCAAGCCTGTATTAGGATTGCAGGCGAGAAGTAAAGGAGACAATACAAAGTAAAATGAAAATACCTACGAAAACACGAAGCGAATTACAATATGTAAAGTCGATAACCGGGTTGGCTCGGTTATCAGAACGAATTTTGTTGTCTCTTCGCATGAGAAATTTCAGCCCTGTCGACCGGGATGAAATTTACAGAAACAAAATCGTGCCACGAAGATGTTTGTTGTTTGTTGAGTCCGGTCACTCATACAAAGTTAATTCGCATACTTCTGAAGTGGAAATACATACAAAGGAAAACTGATTACGCAATTCTGGCTCTATGTTGCGAAAGCAGAGCTATTTAGTCAAAAAAGTTTCGTGTGTTCACATACATATGGGAAAATTCCTCTCCCCGCTATTACCGAGATCTCGGTAACCGGGTCAGGCCGGCTTCTCATATGAACTCATCGAAATTTTTACGAAGAAAAGAGTGGCAAGGCGGATCTCGGAAAAACCGAGCCAGCACAGTTGACCGGGCTCATACGTAGGGGCCCTTATTAAAAAAAAGAAGAAGAAGAAAAAGAAACAAAAAAAAAAAAAGAAAGAAAGAAGAAAGAAAGCCCTACGAGGGAGGGCAAGCCAGCTATAAATCATAGGTTAGCAAACTTAATGAAAACGACAAAAACTTACGTTTCGGTCCCACTACGCTGATGGCTTGTACAACGAAACTTGAAATATGTGGTAAGAAACGAACTTAAGAGATTAAGAGATAGAAAAATGTACAGTGGAAGTTTGGGAGAACGAGAAATTCTGTGGGAACACGGGCCGACAGGCGAGAGTTTCTCCAGCTTTTCTGAATTCTCCCAAACTTCCACGAGTGTTTCTACAACCCGAGAGAAACACTGAAAACATGTTTCTATTTCTTTTAGAAAATTCCGCGACCACTGAAAAAAAGAAAACAACTTGCTTACTTTGATCATTAAAATGTAAATTCTCTTTGCTCGCGCCATCATTACATCAACAGCTGCTGCTAGTTCTGTCTCTCTAACCAATCAGCGCGCTTTCACAAATCAGCGTGCTAACCAACCAGCGCAGTTTTTAACCAATCAGCGTGTTTATTTTCCTTGGGTTATTTTCTACAGACGATAGAGCACGAGTAAACATGAACAATGTTAGTCTAAAGGTTGGTCATACGATAAGGGCTTGATCCACACTGAAGACAAAAGTGTTTGTAGCTAAAAATTCCAGTTCCAGCAAGGACAAAATAATTTATTCTGAAGTGTCTAATGTGGCAATAAGTCAAACAACCAATCAAAATTTAGCTACCATTTTCGCAAACGCCGGTGACGTTTAAGTATCGACGAAATTTTTTTTGTAATAATTTTTTTTTTTTTTTAAACTCTGAGAATTCAGACGTCCTTCTCGCCTGGACCCGTGCCCAGCCTCGCTGCGTCAGGGTTTATGCGCGAGAAGACGGGTGACATGACACCAGACTAAATATATTTTAACTCGGGCAAATTTATTAAAGGAGCCGCATTCCTGCGTCGGAGGCTGAGAAAACATTTGCCTGTTTAAGTGCTGGATCCTATTAGAGAGAATTTTGTTTTCATGAAAGCCGCCAGTGATAAGCTCAATCATTTTCTGTGTGATTTTTTCTGAAAAATCCCTCCCCAAATACACAATTAAAGTAGTGTATTCCAAACCACGACTTTCATGCGTCCTCGCCGACGATTTTGAATGTTTGAGGCTAAAACTTTTAAATTGTTTCGTGACCGCATGCGCGTGCGCGACCGTGACCTAGCTCCTTTAACGTTTATCAGGCAACATTCAGCAACGAAATTACTTCAATAAAACTCCATAAAAATTATTTTGAAGTGAAAGAATAACGTAAGCATACGATTTGGAACCATGTTTGCTAATCGGACTTTGACACATAATGTTTTGCACCAGTTACAGTTATCCGACTCCTCTATGGTTACGTAAACAGATTGTGCGAATGCCCCAGGGGGAATATTTTTTTTTTATTGAGTCAGAGGAATCATTCGACTTTGCCCTCGACAAAAAATATATTTTGTCTCCTGTACAAATCGACCTTTGAGCTAAAAATACAATCAAGTTAAAGGTTTTCTTAGGGGGCAAAATGTCTCTATTATGTCATCAAATAGCGATATTGGAGAACCAGGCCAATAATTCCTGATGATCCAACTGTAGCGTCTTCATGCTCCAAATGATGCCGGCATGTGTCAGTCCCAACGAAATAGGAATTTGCTTTGTCCATCTCAAGTGGCGCGTTTCCCGACTCCGCTGTCCCTTTGTTCATGTTTCTTTTTGTTGCCTTTCGATTTGTTTAAATAAACTCGCATGCAAGAATCGACGGGTATTTAGCGAGTAAAGCTGTTTAGATGTCGACATCTTAACTGGAACGTACTTGGTTCTGTGGCAAGATGGCAAAAAACGACTCGTGCGACAGGCAAGACGAAGATCTTGAATCTGCTTTCTTCAAGCAAACGATTCGAGAAAGAACAGGTATTTTATAAAGTGCACTCTTAAGTCCATTCTATAATTAAAATTGCATTCAGTAAACAAAAGTAGTCTTAAACTTAACTCATACAGGATGTGTTTGAAAGCGAGATTCCCTGTGCCATAAGTATGCATCAAATGCAGAAAGTCGCAAATTTTGAAATCTGTGTACCATTAACGCACTTCTAGAACGATTTCGCAAATGTTGTGTTTTATCATGTGTCAAGCAGTAAACAATGATTTTTGCTATGGTAGACTTTGAGAATATAAACATCTGCCAATCTACCTCGGATTTTCCGTTAGATCAGACGTGAAATATCGGACCCGCGGCCTCTTCAATATGTCATACTAAGTAGAGCTCTCTGTTGCTGTTGTCAGCCTGTAACGCTGGTCATGAAGACACATCAGCAATCCCTTTTGTTCTTTTGCGTCTCAGAGGGCCTGCGGGGTTTCGTTAATATCTTAAAAAGTTTGCATCCTGATTTAATAAATTTAATTTTCCAAACATTTCACTCACTAAGGTCATGTTAATAGCAGAGATATCGATCCCTTTTTCTCCAAGGTAATCCAACGATAACCCGTGGTCCTTTCAACAAATTCCTGCGGGCTATTTAAATCTACTCAATAGTTACTCAATATTAGAGGAAAATTGATTTATATGAAATAGTTCTGTTGATAGCATTGTTTTGCAGAAATTTTAGTGTGTGCCTCTTAGTGATCGTTCTGCTCTCAAGAATTCAAGAATGGATTCTAATTGAAATGTGGTAAATTGTCCTTTATCGCGGCACAGCCATGTTGAGAGCCAATTCTTCTGCAATTCTTCTTCCTTGTTCTGAACTCCAATGTTTCTTAATTCAGGGTGGTCAATGACAGCATTTCAATTTTGTTACGTGCAGACAATCAACAGTATTCTCAATATTCTCAAGAAAAAGTCACTTTGATAATTTCTTGCTTTTTTCTAAAAAATGTAATATATCTTCTCACCGTTTCCGGTCATTCAACGTCAAGAAGATGTTGATAGTACAAAATAATTCCAGCGAACTTCAAAATTTGCCCTCCTTTTACAATATCACTACGCCAAACGCGAAATTCTTATTTTCATCGGCCTTTTTCAAAAGTATTTCTTTAGAAAAACGACCCTCCACAGGAACCTGGAAACGATTTTGATGTCAAAATTAATTACGAGACTCGAGACAGCTTTCTAGTTATTCTCTTTTCAGCGTTACTACTCTTCACAACATTACATGCACTGCTCTAACCTGACTGGATTCTTGAGGGTGGATCTAAACAGCAGAGTTAGTGTAAGGTGGTATTTTCGATTACATTTTAGCACATTAAACTTTGATATCTTTTGTCTTTTTCACTATTTAGACGAAGGAGAGGAAGTAGAGCAAATTCACAAGAAAATATTTCGAAAATGGATCAATTTCAAACTTGCAATGGTAAGCCTTGCCAGGTTCGAAATTGGTCGTGTGAATATCATGAAAGATGATAGAAGATAGTATATGTAGTGTATTATTGACAAGCCTACCGTGAGATGAAGAGATTAAGAATGGCTGACTGTTAGGATCGAGAAACGCCGGTCAACGTCCCATTTGACAAATCGCTCATATTTTGCCCAAAGATAACCTTAGGTGACCTAATTCTAAAAATCATATTTAAAGGTTCCAGCGAATTTTTATTTTTCAGAAATTCGCGAAAATTTGAAAGCGCGGTCAAAGTGCGGTTTCTCGTGTAATAAAATGACCGAAATAAGGTGCGAGGACGAAGCGCTGCTAAAGTCTTAAAATAAACTCAATTGACTTCAAACTTCACACAAATGTGGAACAACCACTCTAATTTATTCCTCGCTTTAAACTAATCTCAGATATGTTGATATAGTGGTTTTCCGAACCATTTTAAAAACAGCTATGAAGCGTGTGAAAAATAACGGCAAAATATAGGTCATGTTTAACAGCATAAAAATGCATCTGGTACCTCACTTTCCGATTATTTTACTTTACAGCCTTAAAATATCATTATTAAAGATATACCATGCCAAGTTTCATGCTCGAACTCGCAGTATTTCCCTTTGTGAAAAACGAAAATCTATGTCAATGTGTTGGGCGCAAATAACACAATAATTATGCACGAACCAGAGACAAATCAATTTCAATGGCGAAAGTAAAAGGCCATCATTAATTAGAATCCCGTCAATTCACTGCTATCAGTAGAAACATAATGTCCACTGCATAAAAACTGTTTTTAGACGTTTTCGAACCATTGCGCGTTAACTTTGTATAATTTCGTGTCCGCCGTCATGTCTAGTTTGTCATCGCGTGTATTTCCTTAATGTCAACAACACGTGAATGGTTGTCATAACAAACGCAAGAGATTTCCTGGAACCTTAATGCTTTCGATTCACCAAAACGCTTTAAGTTCGTTAAGACACAATGATGGGTCAACTTGGAATGCTTTTTAGCATCAAGGACGTTAAAGGACTAAATTAATCGAATTGAAATATCTTGAAGGAAATCAAAATCGCGCCCTTATTCTAATTTGGTAAACAGCCGATCTCCGTTCAGGTTCAAGAAGTCGAAAGGTTAATCCGGCAATGTGTTACTGGTACAACAACAAAATCAAACCGAGGTCACCAAAAGTGTAAGTTTAAAAGTGTAGTGGCAAGTTCCAAATAAATTTCGCCTATATAAATTGGAAACAAGATGTGAAACGGTCTGACCCGAAACAAACAGACAAAATATTAATACGACTAATTTAACCCGAAAATGTTACAGAAAACATACCTAAAAGCCGTCGATTTCCCTCGATACCACTCCAAAGAGCCCAAGCTTTCTGCTGTAAGAATCAGAGACCTCATGAATCTGTATTTATTATATCGGCAACCATGCTGCGTGGCTGATATTCGAGACTCAGTAAAAGTTGTCACACAACCGTACGAGCAGCCCAGTCACGCTTTCACTGCTCTTGCGCAAATGTTCAACATTTCGCAATTTACATAAACCGACTACAAGTTTAAAGTAGTGACAGTAGATTGAAATGCGCTTTTTAAAGCTGTCCTATCGAGGAACAATTATTTCTTATTTCTGAATGGCTCTTAGTTGTAGCTACAGTCGGGGAGAGGGGGGAGAGGGTATTCCCGGAAATTTCGGATATCTGTATGCCGTGGAAGACTCCTTAGACTTCAATTACTTTTAAAATTTTATTGTATATTCTTACTACTTATCTATTTTTAGCTATCACTATTTATTCAGCCATTGCCTTAATTATGTAGGATTATGTATTACGTAGGATTTTATTAATTTATAATTTTAGATAATGGCGAGTTGACTGACTTGACTCGTGGCTCCCGGCCACGCCCATCTAGGGGGGGGGGGGGGGGGAGAGGGTATTCCCGGAAATTTCGGATATCTGTATGCCGTGGAAGATTAAGTGGTCTCCAGCTGTTAACGCCAACACTGAAACACTAGATGATTCTCGAAGTATCACAGAGATCACTAAGCTAAATAATTTTGAGTGTAGCTCCGCTGAGTCAATTAACCGTTGGCGCGCATATTGCATTGACCGTGGACAGGTGGAAAAACAGTTAAACCGGAAAAGCCTGTTGCACATTGTAATTTAGCGTTGTCCAACACGCAGTCGGTCTGGTTGTAATGTTAATCGTATTTGAGAGAATCTCAAGTTTTCTTTCGACACATACTGGGGTGACATACTACTAGATGGGCGTGGCCGGGAGCCACGAGTCAAGTCAGTCAACTCGCCATTATCTAAAATTATAAATTAATAAAATCCTACGTAATACATAATCCTACATAATTAAGGCAATGGCTGAATAAATAGTGATAGCTAAAAATAGATAAGTAGTAAGAATATACAATAAAATTTTAAAAGTAATTGAAGTCTAAGGAGTCTTCCACGGCATACAGATATCCGAAATTTCCGGGAATACCCTCTCCCCCCCTCCCCGACTGTAGCTACAACTAAGAGCCATTCAAAAACAAGAAATAATTGTTCCTCGATAGGACAGCTTTAAAAAGCGCATTTCAATCTACTGTCACTACTTTAAACTTGTAGTCGGTTTATGTAAATTGCGAAATGTTGAACATTTGCGCAAGAGCAGTGAAAGCGTGACTGGGCTGCTCGTACGGTTGTGTGACAACTTTTACTGAGTCTCGAATATCAGCCACGCAGCATGGTTGCCGATATAATAAATACAGATTCATGAGGTCTCTGATTCTTACAGCAGAAAGCTTGGGCTCTTTGGAGTGGTATCGAGGGAAATCGACGGCTTTTAGGTATGTTTTCTGTAACATTTTCGGGTTAAATTAGTCGTATTAATATTTGGTTTATTTGTTTCGGGTCAGACCGTTTCACATCTTGTTTCCAATTTATATAGGCGAAATTTATTTGGAACTTGCCACTACACTTTTAAACTTACACTTTTGATGACCTCGGTTTGATTTTGTTGTTATACCGGTAATACTTTGCCGGATTAACTTCTCGACTTCTTGAACTTGAACGGAGATCATATCGGCTGTTTACCAAATTAGAATAAGGGCGCGATTTTGATTTGCTTCAAGATATTTCAACTCGATTAATTTAGTCCTTTAACGTCCTTGATGCTAAAAAGCATTCCAAGTTGACCCATCATTGTGTCTTAACGAACTTAAAGCGTTTTGGTGAATCGAAAACATTAAGGTTCCAGGAAATCTCTTGCGTTTGTTATGACAACCATTCACGTGTTGTTGACATTAAGGAAATACACGCGATGACAAACTAGACATGACGGCGGACACGAAATTAAACAAAGTTAACGCGCAATGGTTCGAGGACGTCTAAAAACAGTTTTTATGCAGTGGACATTATGTTTCTATTGATAGCAGTGAATTGACGGGATTCTAATTAATGACAGCCTTTTACTTTCGCCATTGAAATTGATTTGTCTCTGGTTCGTGCATAATTATTGTGTTATTTGCGCCCAACACATTGACATAGATTTTCGTTTTTCACAAAGGGAAATACTGCGAGTTCGAGCATGAAACTTGGCATGGTATATCTTTAATAATGATATTTTAAGGCTGTAAAGTAAAATAATCGGAAAGTGAGGTACCAGATGCATTTTTATGCTGTTAAACATGACCTATATTTTGCCGTTATTTTTCACACGCTTCATAGCCGTTTTTAAAATGGTTCGGAAAACCACTATATCAACATATCTGAGATTAGTTTAAAGCGAGGAATAAATTAGAGTGGTTGTTCCACATTTGCGTGAAGTTTGAAGTCAATTGAGTTTATTTTAAGACTTTAGCAGCGCTTCGTCCTCGCACCTTATTTCGGTCATTTTATTACACGAAAAACCGCACTTTGACCGCGCTTTCAAATTTTCGCGAATTTCTGAAAAATAAAAATTCGCTGGAACCTTTAAATATGATTTTTAGAATTAGTTCACCTAAGGTTATCTTTGGGCAAAATATGAGCGATTTGTCAAATGGGACGTTGACCGGCGTTTCTCGATCCTAACAGTCAGCCATTCTTAAAGCTTGGTTAACAATGGCTACGATGCTAGAAAATTGAGACTAAAGAGCGACAACAACCCCTTGCTATGGCGCTTTCAGTTAAGGAAACCAAGGAGATGAACCTTGCTGAATAAGTCTCTTTTTGCTGTCCTCAGCTTATACAGAGATGTCCTTTTCAACTCGTTAATCGCGATAGCAAGTTACGACTGGAGTTGTTGTTGTTGTTTTTTTTCTGTTACGCTCAAGGCGTTCTGTTCGGCGGACAACAATTCAATTCGCAAAACATCATTTATGATTTCATATCATAATTATGTAAATGTCTACTGACGTAAACTTGCCCAGACCGCCCCACACTTACCGAGTTATCTTTTTCTTCAGGCGGAACCTCCGTTAGAAGTGACCGATCTTATAGAGGAGCTTAGAGATGGTCATGTTCTCCTCTCCCTGCTAGAGGTTCTTTTGGGAACAACGCTGGTAAGCCTATTCATAGTTAATGCATCGATGCATGTCTGACCTATTTCGTTTTTGTTCCAGAAAAATACAAAACAACAACAACAGAAAAAAAAAAACCTCGGGAATCACTAGCCGTTTTCTTGTACTTTAAAAACTCACCTTAAGTCTTCCAGAACTCTCATACGGTTTCTTCTACCGCCGAACTAAAAGAAATAGGATGTCGCTATTACTCATGTACGCTTTTGAATTTGTTTCTTTCACAGAAGAGAGCCGAAGATCGAATGCGTGCGAACAAGCTCAACAATGTCGCCACGGTATTGAAATTGCTGGAGCAAAGCAAAGTAGGTGTTTTGGGCCATTAGAATATCTTCTACCTCTCGTTTTATCCACTGACTTCACGCGTTACATAAGTCGAACAGCTTTTTATTTAAATATTTCTCATTATATCAGTATTAGGTATTTTTATAGGTATTTTTAAAGCTGACGAATTTTGTACCGTGGATAAATAAAGATTATCTATCTATCTATCTATCTATCTATCTATCTATCTATCTATCTATCTATCTATCTATCTATCTATCTATCTATCTATCTATCTATCTATCTATCTATCTATCTATCGACTTTCATATGCTATTGCGTACCGTCAAATAGCCCGCAGGCGTTTTTCGGGACAAGTACAGATGTCCATTTGATTTAAGGAACAAGAAGTATCGTTGGATTAATTTGGAGAACCGAGGGATATTTCTGCTATTAACATAAACTTAGTGAACACTCTCTCTCTCTTCTCACTATATGTTTTCTATTACTTTGTCGTCCCTTTCGTTGTTTCTCTTTGTCCCCTCTTTTGTATAACATTTAGTTACCTTATTTATGTATCCATTTTCCATCTTAAGGTCAACATTGCCGGAATCAGCAATAGTGGTATTGTCGATGGAAAAAGCACCCCTATCCTTGGACTCATTTGGAGCATTATTCTACGATTCCAGGTAAGGAAAGATATCATTGATAAGGTGTATGAGAATTTATCTCTTGCCTTCACAAACAACCAATCAGGATGCTGGAAAGCTGACTGTTGCATATTCGTCAATATTTTCCGGCGTTCGTCGCAGATTTTTATGCGCTTGTTCGGCAAATTAAACCTGTCCAATAGTCTGAATTTGTAATAAAATATATTTAGGATCCGGTCGAGACATCGTTGTCGAGACAACATTGTTTTTAATTCTACGGCTTACCCTTCTATCAGCTTTATGGGAATTCGTACTAGGGGATTCTTGCTGGTATATCACGAATATAGCACTCGTGGAATATTTCACGGTATACTCAACCTCATTTGTGTTTCATGATAACATTTCACTTAGCCTACATACTAAAAGCTGGTTGCAGCTTCAGTTTCTTACAACTGCCCCTAGCAAAAGTGATGAGACTGACCTACCACAATTCTCTCGTCGCAACCTTTCCCTAACAACCTACTAGCTTCCTTCAATCCCTGCACTGAATAATCCCATGTTTACGAGGTACGACTGCTGTGCTGCAGTGCTGTGCTACCAAGCGAAACCTAGTGAGTCTGAACTAGAGTTCAGTGTTCTTAGAGTAAAACACCCAATCTCAACTGAAGGGAGCGGGGAAGGATTCCTCTAAATTGCGCACCTTCCTCTTGACGTGTTAACTTAGCAGAGAAGATTCTAGAAGTCTCTCTTTCGCTGCTCAATCTGGCAATTATTTCTTTCAAGCCTTTGCTATGTTTTTTAACCATCATCCAGGTTCACGGTGTGATGACAGAGAATGGCTCAGACACTAACGTTATGGATTTTGAAGTCGAGAAGAAACTTCTTTCCTGGTGTCAGACATCCCTTGAAGGGTGAGGAATTGAGTAATGCTTTTTCAGACTCTACTCAACATGATCACTAACCCAGACTTTCTAATGTATGACAAAAACACGCGAAAGGAAAACAAATGTAACGCAGATCTCACTAAGGCTTAATTTTACTCGCCCTACGGACCAGCTAAAATACACAATAAAAAATATATATAGCAGCTGTTGTGAAACGTAAAGCTAATTCTTTGCAAAGAAAAATTTCGACAAGGAAACTATCACCGTGACAAAGCAGGATGCATCACAAAGAAGATTTCTTCAGTTGTATTGTGGACAGCGCTTTGATACAAATGAGCTGTTATTGAAATTGTTCGGATGAAATAAGATGGAGTTTGGCCTTTTGAGTTCTTTTAAGTCCTTGCAGTTCCTTATGGTATATAGAATTATTACATTGTTTTATAGGATTTTGTATGCGTCTTTCTTGAGGCTGCTACCAGCCTAATTATAGCGCTGACTAACAAGGATTACTGTTTTCACCAATCAGGAATACGAACCTACTGTTCTCATAATATTCCTACATCTTTACAAGTAATCGTGCTTTTAACAATTGTCCTGACCAAGCCGAGAGATATTGTTTGCAGATACGAGGATGTCGTTAGACTTAAAGACTTCACTTCAAGTTGGAGAGACGGGTTGGCTTTCAACGCCATCATCCACACACACAAGTAAGTCTTTGGTGGATGATTTGTGTACTTGTACCGCCATTCAAAAGTGTGTCAATTGAAAACTGCGAACTTTGCTAAACTGTGCATTAGATTCAAGAACTACAGTCGAATCCCTATTAAACAGCCACCCCTATTAGGCGGCCAGTAATCAAAATCCCGATGAGGCCTTTTCTGTTACTTTTACTTCTATTAAGTGGCCACTATCCCTTTGGCCGTATAATTGTGGTTGAACTGTATATTGCATCAACGAATCCTACTTGTAACGAGGTTCGTTTCGAACGTTGTTGACGATTTCTAAATCTGTTAAATCTCCTCGAGGAGGTGTATCGTTGCGGAGAAAGCTCATGGTGGCATATCATTTTATGAATCTTGGTTTGCACAATATTAGAATAAGATCCTTATGGTATATTCAAATCAACAGAAATTTCAATTAACCTCTGTTAGTAACGTTTCTGCGCAAAACACTATTTTTTAAATCATTTTTTACCACCAATACCCCTTGGTGCAACGGACGATTGTAGAGGTTGAGTAGACCAGATAAAATACATCTCCCATAAGAAAACATACTTTTTCCTCAGAAATGTCAAATTTATCAAGTTAGTTAAAACACACACAGCTGCTACAAGCAGTGAATTTTGAAAAGTACGAGAAGTCATGCGTCACTCGGAAAATCTTTTAAAAGGGCGTCAACTGTTAGAGGCAACCATTGTTAACAAAAAAATCTCTTCCAGAATATGCCGGGTTGACAAACTGACCTCCGGTAATACGAATTCTCTTCCGTTGTGAATATCGCGATCTGACTTCTGGTATGACGGGACGACTTGATGAAGTGTCGACCCGACTCAGGTCGTGTGTATTCCCGGGGGAGGGGTACTCCCTTATATGGGCTATGTAGGTATGTGCGGCCCCGAAAGGGTATGGTTTTTCAGCCGTTTTGGTCATAAATAGGGTATCGATTTTAGTTGATTTTAGCCATTTTGGTCATAAATAGGGTATGGTTTTTGCACTCTAGCCTTGATATGGGTATTTGATTTAAGAAGACGCCATTTTTTCGTCATCATTAAAAAGAAAATCAACAAAAGCCCTTCACCAATATGTTTACGGTAATTTAACATTGGTCTGAACTAGGGAACTAATTATAACGCAGGTCTGAAACAGGGTTTTGATTTAAGGGCCAGGTCATAAATAGGGTTTCGAATTTATGGTCAGGTCATAAATAGGGTACGGAATATCGCAGATTTTGGTCATAAATAGGGTAAGGGTTTTGGGAAGCGGGCCACACACCCCCGCCCAATTTTTCTGGGAGTACCCCTCCCCCCTCCCCGGGTAGGGCTTGCCACAAGTTGCGCGAGATTTCCCAAACAGTTGCCCGAAATTTCTCAAAACGTTGCTCAAACGTTGCACCAAAAATAGTCAAAAATTGCTTTTTGTAACGAAAGTTGCTCAAAAGTTGCTAAAAAAAAGCAAAAACTTTTTTTTCTTTTTTCTTTTATTTGGTCTGATGAAAAAATCTGTACAACACAAGTAACATTTCTAAGCATTTTTGTGCAATTTTGCGTTGTAACCAGCGTCGCTAAATAAATTTGTTCACAATACGTATGCGTACATACTACGGATACAACATCAAAACTTTTTTAAAACAATTTTAAAACAATTTTTTGAAAAATTCGTTTAAAAGAAATTTCAAAAAATTTTTAAAAAAATTTAAAAAATTCCTTACAAAAATTGTTAAACATTTTTTAAAAAAATTAAAGAAATTCACAAATTGTATAATATGGAAGCATGGCCAATTAAAGCACTAAAAGCTGCTCCGATATCTGGAAAACTAGAAATTGCTCAGAATGCAAAAACTTGCTGGAAACAAAACAAGTTGCTCGAAATACGAAAAGTTGCCAAAAAGTTGCCGAGCAACTTGTGGCAAGCCCTACCCCCGGGAGTATCGGACATGAGTGGGGGAATTCACCTACCAGGGACTCCCTAGATTAACCTGAAGAAATTTGCCTGAGGCGGAAAACACCACGTACACCAGTTTTGCTTAGGTTCCACTCGTTCATGAAGTCAGAGCCCTCCGTTTCCTCATTCGTGCACAAAGGTGCGTTCTTCTCCTTTTCCCTTCTGCGCAGAAGGGCAAAAGGGAAGAGAGAAGGTGTCTAAAAATGTAGTTTCGCTATAATTTGTCTTTCTTACAGCGCTAATCAAAACTAATTTGACTTTGAGACAAGTTGCCTATATTTTCCAGGCCCGAACTGTTTCAATTTGAAAGCCTCATGGGAAACGATAACCGAACCAACCTTGACCACGCATTTGATGTGGCTAACAAAGAGTTTTCAGTACCGAGGCTGCTCGACCCTGAAGGTGAGAAAAAGTTGCTGCTGCCGCCCCTCCCGTCTTCCTTTTTCATATAATGAATATCATGTTAAATAATACATTTAAAAATGAAAAGAAAAATGAAATACCTCTGGGTGTATTGTGAAATATTGGGACATATGCGAATTTCTAAAATATCATTCATCGTTTTTTTATTATTTCAAACTGAAACAATAAATCACAATAACATTTTTAGCCTTTTTCGATTACTTTTAGAGCCTTGTACTCTTCTGGTAAAACTTAAGTGTCATTTTAACAGAAATTTTGCATTCGTCACATTCACTGTATTAAGAATTAGGACATGGAGTTAGGAATTAGCCATATGAGGCAATTCGCTCCATCATAATTGAAATATTTCAGCAGCCAATTTTCTTTCCTATCTCCTAAAGCCCTTTTTGTACAAGTGCCAATGTTTCTAGTGTTCCTTATTGCAGGTGTAAATAGCTTTCCTGAAACGATCGAGGGCATTATGCTTAGTTGATTTAGAAAAAAATTAACATTGTCAATCGAATGATATTTAAACTTACTTTTTCGCCAGTACCAGTTTCTCAAGGTCTTGCGATTTTTTTCCGTAACCGAAGTCTCTAAGGTTTCGACTGAATCTTATTTTTAAATGGTTAAAGTTTTATCTTTACTTTATATATAATGGCGTTCCTAATTACAACTGTGCGATTATTTAATTTATGCGTTGCCTTAATCCAATTAAGGAACAGTTCTTTTAAGCAATTGTTTTGATTACTAATGGAAAACCGCTGTTGTATAATGCCTATATGAATTATTTTTTCTTTGTGTGAGGCACCGCATACGTGTAAGAAAAGGTCTTGAGGCGCAACTCAATAAATTTAGTGCAATCTTCCTTTAAGAAACCGAGGAGAATTGCAAATAAGCAGCCTTGGTATTGAAAGTTTAGTTATGTAGAAATTGCTTGTAGAGCTTAATTTCACTGGAAAGTAATTTAAAAAGCTGAAAGCTTTTCCGAAAGTTAGGTTTCCTGAATGTGAACAAGTTTATTTTAAAAGTAAACAGTGGCATAATTATTGTCACTCTGTTATTATTCTTGCTGTTAACGAAGAAAGGTAGATTTTGGAAGGCTCTATCGAAAATGAGACTTGCGTTTTAATTAAGTGCCGCAACGTCAAGCTTAAAGGAAACTAAAACTTTTTCTGTATTTCGAATAAATGAAAGAACATAGCTACTGTTTCTCTTAACAATAAATTCAGCTACTTTTGCAAGACGCATTGAAAATTTTCTCTTGAATAACGATTCATTACTTGTTACGAAAAAGTGGTTTTCCAACAATAAGAGATTGCGAAATTAAAGTTGCATTAAAATACTCATTTCTGCATGCTGGAAATGTCAGCAGAAAAAAGCGCTTTATCTCAACAGCTGCATTTGACTATATTGTCCATGATACATAGCACGGTGCCCTTGGTGAAACAACGTTTGAAAGGTAGATAGCAACAATGTATAGCCAATGAATTTGAAAATAGTTCTCGTATGCAACAGACCATGGGCCGTGAATGCATATCTCCATATGAGAAGTCTTTTAAAAAAATCCTCCAAATTCTGTGCTTTTTTTACTTTTTTCAAACTGGTAATTTGAATACATAATGCATAAAGGATATGTACAGAAATAAATGTCAAGAATATGTCAACAGAAACAAAATGTAAACAATAGGCACCTTTCATAAACTTGGCAAAGATATTAACTTTATTTGGAAGACACTTATGTCGAGGTTTTGTTTTAGTACAAAGAGGAGGAATTACACGTTATGAGAGGGAGAGGAGAGTGAAGGAGGAAAGGAAATTGAAACGTCCTGTGAAACAGAATCAGATATAGAATTAGCTTCTTTGCTTTGACCTAAGGCGGGACACTCGAAACGTCACAACGCCATCTTTAATGTCGGTCAGATTGTGTAAGAGCAAACTCGTTCCTCCTTTTGCTCTGTTGTTATTTATTTATTTATTTATTTAGTTAGTTAGTTAGTTAGTTGGTTAGTTAGTTAGTTATTTCTTTATTTAGTTATTTATTTATACATTTACTTAAGCAAGCGAAAATAAAGGATAAAAATCAACGTTTTGGTGTCATCACGACACCGTTGTTCGTTGTGAATAAAAAATGGGAGTCGAATTTACTTATCTATTTATTTGTTTATTTATTTTTCCATAAGATATCGACGTTGACAAACCAGACAAGAAGTCAATCATCATGTATCTGACCAGTTTATATCATGGCTTGAGAGAATACTCGCCTCAAGGAGGAAGAAATGGAAGAAAACTCGACGGTACTGGAGTTAATTTACGGTCAGTAAAAACAAGTATTTATGACATGGTTCGCTTCGAGGGCAAGATTAATTAACCAAAATCATGCGCTGTGATTGACTACCTGAGCGGGCAAGATAAGGATATCTTATCCTCTCGAGACTACCCACTGTATCCAGCGAGAAGATGGTGTCTTGTATGCCATGTAATAAATCCTTTACAGACCCAGTATGATCGGCCAATATGGCTGGATATTGGCTTCGATCTTTTTTTTTTCTGTGTATATGGACCTCGACTGCGTCCCAGTCCATAAAACCGCAAAAAAATTTATTGAATCGTCAGCCACCCGCAGTAGATCTGTACAGAACTATCCTTAATCAAACGATAAACACCATATGAAGTACCGATCTGCCTGGGTTCAAAGAACAACGTCAAGATATCAGAAAAAAGTAAGAAACATAACAATAAAATAATAAATAAATAAATAAATAATAAATAAAATAAACATAAGCAAATATAACGTTAACTCGTTATCTCTAACAGTTTATTTCGCTTTTAAATTGAAAGCTATTCATTACTACTGTCGGTGCTGGTAATATTTCAGCATACATTCAGCAAAGTTCAGACCTCGCTGGTTTTAGAGAAGACCAGTTTCCAGTAGTGAGGCAGTTTGACTGTCCTTTTGTTATTAACACTAATGATGTTTTAGCGCATTTCATTCTTTTTCAGCCTTGACCAACTGGACGAGAAAGACGCTAAATTTGCTACTTTTCAGGAAAAAAGAAACGCTCTTGTCCTTATTTTAAGAAATTGCTTGGAAAAGTTGGAAAACCTAAGAGCTAAGGAGGTCAATGAACAGCAGAACATCGTAAAGGTAAAAACAAGTGCAAGAACTTCACGATATCTGCGGTATAATTCTTAAGTTAAGGGTAGGGCTTGTATTTGTCCAGTTTGCAGAGGCTGGAATGGGGGTGTGGAGCTGACATCGAATTTTTGCGTTTTGAAACTTGTTACGTAAACTGAGGATCTTACATGTGAAAAGGATTTTTCATCTGAAAATTTTCGGTATATACAGGAATACCACATTTATTAAAATTTCATATGGTTTTCAATTTAACATCCATACCCGGGGACATGGGGGAGGAATATATATACAGGAATACCACATTTATTAAAATTTCATATGGTTTTCAAGTTAACATCCATACCCGGGGACATGGGGGAGGGGAACTGATCCGGGGCGACGTGAGGTAAACCTAGCGGCATAATCCCTATGGGGTCAGCTTGCAAGAATAACACATCTAAACCTGGGAGATCACTCGTATGGGACAAGTTTCAGTCACATTTAGATTCAGTTCTTTGATTGGGTACAGCATTTTTGGCTTTGAATTGTTTGGTCCCAATCAGTGAGCCACTCCCATGCCTTCTTTGAAGACGTTGGTTTCGCCATTTATGCATAACTGGTGTTGGTCATTTAAAAAAGCTTTTTATTGAGAAAACTGTCAAAGTACAAATTTCTCGGACGTTGTGAGTAAGTATGCACAGTTTTTGTTGTATTTTTGTTAACTCTATACCGAATGTTTTGTAATGGCTTTTGTAACCGTGTAAACTTCTGTTTTTATTTGAAAGAAATTGCACTTTCTTAGATCTCTATTGTATTCCTTATGGTATTACGTTCTCTTGGTATATAGCAGAGAGTTTTTCAGGATGATACATGCTTTTGAGTTTTGAGAAGCTGGAGGGCTCTTTACCGGAACTTCTCTCTGTGTCCTTTTTTTTAGAATCCTCCGTAGGAAAAAACGATAATGACTGTACATTTTGCTGCAATGCCATGCGAACCTTACACAGCCCATATAGTGCAAGGAAAGCCATATTTGTTTGCAATGTTTGTCCCTGTGCTAACGACATAGTGTATGCCAGTATAGGTTCGAATAATGTAGAAGTTTGCTGCACGTGTCCATGAACGTTGATAATGTTTTCATGCGCTAAGAATTGTGGGTTAATGTACCAGTCGCCATCTTTTTTCCCTACGGAGGATTCAGATTCGGCTTGCTAAGAGTAATCTTTGCTCGTCAGGAATGTGACCCTGAATTGAGAGCAGGTGAGCCTCTCCTACAGGAAGTCATTTTGTGCGGAAGAGGGCTGACACAAGACAATCTGCTTGACGACAACGAGAAAGAGAAAATCACACGTGACACGGCGCAGTTGTTGGAACACTATGACCACTTGAGAAACTTTATTGACGACGAGCAAGAGAGGTTTGTAATCTCTGTTATTATCTATATTCGATTATTGTTGCAGTGTATTGTAAATTAAAAAAAGTTACTTTTACATATAAGAAATAGATGCAAAGTTTCTAATTATATTTTTAAAAGTAAATCAGCCGTGTAAAAAAAGCAAAGAGTACACCTATCCTAGCTACAGTAGTTTATCTTAGCAAATATCTTTGTAATGCAAGTGACTTTTAATGAAATGAAGTGTAAGTGCTGCCGAAATAAAAATTTTAAAAAATTTATATTCGACTATTTAACAGCAAACTATTTCTACCTCTTGTTGGCTCAAAAAAGGCCGCGACACAAAGAGGAAGTGACGTCATTATTCTTGGTACATTCTGCTTCCTGCCGGCAAAATGCTTAGAATATATCCCAGAATCGGAATAGCGACTAATTGGACTGGATATTCGGGGATATTCTTATTATTTTTGTTTTGGAATAAGATCAATCGAGCATACCTTTTCACAATACTCAAACTGGTGTGTAGGGAAAAGCACTTAAAAAAAAATCAAGTGAAGATTAATCGTGAGAGGTTTTATTTCTCCAAATTACAAAGGTTTTTTTCAGTTCACTGCAAATATTCGAGAAGTTCGACCTTAGCCTGAGTCAAAACTAATGGGCAAAATGACATAGAAACAAAAAGTCTCATTGAAGAGGTGTGAAACTGAAATCAAGACTGCATAGCTTTTTATCATTAAATTTTTCCATAACCTGACGTATTTCCTCGCCACTGTTATCTCTTAAGCCTCGATAAACTCTACAAGGAGATGGAAAAGCAAAACAAGATCCGCGACTGGGAGACAAAGCGAGATGACTTGAACAACAAACTTGACTTGTGCGAGGAAAGGTTGCGCAATCAAGAACAAGATCAGAGGCCGGACGACTTTAAAGTGAGTGAAACAATTTTAACAGCAGCAATAGGTAGAGCTGAAATTTTGAACACTTTTCTTGATTTTTTTAAGATTTGAATACATTTATTTAGGATTTTTGGATGCATTAAAGGAGTAAATTTTGCATAAAGGGAGTGAACTAAAACCATTTAGAATCAGTGCTTCTAAATTCTCCAACTGATGCTTCAACATATCATTTTTCTCTCATTGCCTTCTTTGCAGGCCTTCGCCGAGGAGGTTAGTGCTCTTGAGTCGGAGGCAACAAATATTATGGACAGCGGAAATAAACTTTTACAAAGTGAAAGTCTTAATATCAATCAGATAGATCGATTGTTCAAAGACGTACACGACATCGAAGACAGATACGAGGATCTCAAGAACAGGATCAATGACGTATTGAGGTAATTTCATTGGTTTTAGCGCAAATCTTTTAATCATCTATCAGCTAAAGTGCAATCAGATTTAGGTTAGTTCAGTCCCTGAATTCTCCCTTTCCCGCGCTATACAGAGGCTGTATCCAGCTCGAGAAGGGGGGGGGGGGTACTCCCCTATTTGGATTATGTTGGTATGTGCGGCCCCAAAGGGTATGGTTTTTAGCCTTATAGGGTGTCGATTTTGGCTATTTGGGTCTCAAATAGGGAATGGTTTTTACACTCTAGTCATGAATTATTATGACTGTTAAAAGAAGCTATCCCATCTAATAAAAGCAAATATGTATTTCCTTTAACACTGGTCTGAACTAGGGAACTAATTACAAGGCAGGTCTGAAACACGGTATTGATTGAAGAGTGAGGTCGTCAGTAGGGTATCGAATTTTTGGTCAGGTCATAAATAAGGTAGGTAAAATCGCAGATTTTGGTCTTAAAGAGCCTAAAGGTTTGGGAAGCGGGCATCATAACCCTACCCAATGTTTCTGGGAGTACGCCCTGGGGAACCCAGGCGGGAGAAGACTGCCTGATGGGGCACTCGGCTCGAAGACCTTACCTTTCGGTGATTTTGAATTTGTAATCTTTAGAGAGGAAGGGACCGAAAGAACGATCAAGCTAGATAGGTGGCGCAAGATTACACAGAAGTCATCAACTGTAATTGCTGACAGCCGTTCACAACTTGATGAGATTAAATCTACAGATCCCTTTACCACGTCTGAAATACAAGAACAGCTCGAGGAGATACAGGTGAAAAAAAGTGGCTAAACCAGTTAAGTTTAATTAAGTTTCTTTAATCACGAGCGTGTTTAGTCGCTAAACTAATCGCCCTCTTACTCACGTATTCATTTGGCTGCTTGTTTATGCAGCTAATTATTGTAGCTATTCTAGGCATTTTTACCTACTCTTTCACTTGCTCACTCGTCCTCTTGTTCACCCATTTCTTCTATCACGTGTTGGCTTGCTCACTACTCACTAGCTTTGTCGTTCAGTCCCTCCACGTCGTGTCTTATTGCGCATATGCAGACTCTACCTGTTTTATTAACTACCTTAATCTTAACTTTAGAAATGTAGGGACGTCCTTGTGATCGCTTTTCCCGGGATCCAGTCTTGTTCCGATTACAGCAATAACCTCCTCGCGGATAACCAATTTAATGTAGAGGAAAAGACCAAACTAAAGCAGGAGGTGGACAGCCTTGGACAGGAATTCCAAATTCTACAAAAGGACATCAACGACGAGCAAGACAGGTTAGAAATGGTTTAACATGCGATTGTTATATTTTTAGTTTTAGCGTGGCTGTCGTGAGATCGAAGAAGTCTTTAAAATATAATAAAATACAAATTCGTCGAATGAATAAGCAATTTACGCATGCTCTCGTATCCAGGGTGTATCCAGGTCTCCTATGTTTCTTGATATTTTAGCCTTACGAGACTCTTTGCTGTTTACGTGTGGACAAGCGTAAACGATACCGCGTAGACCATCGCTGGACTGAAAATGAAACTGGACTTGTGTGAACAAAAATATTTGTATGTGTTTCCAAGGGTTAAAATATGTGCGTAGACATATATGTGTGGACGACTCCCCACTCCCTCCATCTTTTTGTGCAACATCTTGTGATGTGTTGTTACGTCTCCTAGACTTCAAGGACGTTTGGAGACAATGGACCATGAAACGGAAATTATGGAAGACTGGCGCGAGAAATGCACCTTCCTAAAGTCTGAGCTGGATGCTGCTGATGAAATAATACAAGAAGGGAAGAACGCAAAGAGTCCCGAGGAAATAGAAAACTGCTATCTCAAGCTGAAGGTGTAGATCCATTTAATGTGCAATGTTAAGGGAGCACTCTAAACTCTTTTAGTAGCCACTCAGTTGTGTTCTATTAGAAATCTGCGAATCTGATTAGTTCTCTCATCGTTTTCTATTCGCTGATAGACAAAAATCGCGCACGTGCTGCTCTTGTAATGGAAAGTGGTTTTTAATTTTAGGCTTAAAATTACTCAAAATTGCAGATTTTGTGCTGTAATCCTTTAGAGTGGCTACTAGAACAATTAGACCACTCGCCCTCGTTTTGTATGAATGGTGTTCAACTCGGCTACGCCTTGTTAATTATTCGCCCAAAGAAAACTCGGGCTCGAAGTCTAAATGTTGATTAAAGAAAAAGGGTACCAAATGGAAACCATTCGCAAGGAGAGAATGTGATGGTAACATAGCACAGGCTATTGAAAACAGAAGAGCTTTTTATCTTTCAGTCGTTTTTAAAACATGATTAATATTTGTTATGGCTCCGTGTTTCCTAAGGTATACACTGGTCGTTTGGCATGCAGTTAAGCCCTGGCAAACATAATTGATCAATGTGTTGTTTTCGAGTTTTTCAAACCGATCATAGAGAGTAGTGACGCAATACCAAAGAAAGGAAGGAAGAATGTTTCTTGTTTTTTTACCGCGTTGTGTTTTGGAATCGATGGATTGAAAGAGTCGAGTCTTCAATACTGTCTTGGCAATCGTTTTGGCAGCATTTTCCCCTTCCGCACTAAAACACCCCAAAACATAAATTCGCAAAGGGATATATCACAACCATCATTTGCGTATGCGCATATGATGTGAATGGCATTAACGTTTTTGAAAGGCTCTGTTTTCGCTGTGTACAGTAATAATGTATGCGTTTCCGCTAACAACGATCGTTTTACTGCACGTGGACAGCAGGCAAAAGGCATCGAAAACGGTGCTTTTTTCCTACGAAAACACATAAGTACAATATAAGGCCTTCATGCATGATAAAAATTGCAGTAACACAGCACAACATGAGACTAGAACTGGAACATCTTTGGCTCTAGGTTGAAATGCATATGGAAGTTGATGGCATTTCTTTGTGAACTAAGTAATTCATTTTATTTTTTCCTGTTATTTTTAGGAGCTAACGGCCAGCTTTGAATACACTGAACCTGATTTTAATAAGATTTTAGATTACGGCAGAGGTCTGGCATCAAAGGAAGATTTTAGTAATGATAGTCGAAAAGAGCTGTGTGAAGATATAGCGTTACTGGACGAAAGAGGAAATACAATCTTGAGAGTCTCTCGAGACGAATATGCCAGGTAGTGTCAATAGTTAAGTGGGCAGCAGAAAAGTCCTGACAATGAAAAAGTAAGGGTGGAGAGGGAGGTGAATTTTTTGACGTTGTTATGCTCATAAAGAAAAATATTGTAATGCCTGTTGCTGAGTGGAAGGCAAGAGTTGTTTACCATTTACCCATCCGATTTCCGATTTGGTTAAGAATGTCAATGGCTCGACCGACCGGGAAATTCTCAAAGTGAACGGAACGTCTTGGAAGGTAGTCCAAATTTCCGAGTGGAAAATGTGATTACCATTTGCAACTCTTCACCGCCATCTTGGAATTATAATTAGGTCGAACTTCGTCTTAGTTTCTTTTGGTAAACTGGGCTTTTTTGAGTAAATAGTAAATGGCCAATCCGAACGGAACTTACCATCAGGTATTTTTACGTATGCCGTCAAATTCCATGTTTCAAATGCTACCCACTTTGATTAATGTTCTTACCCTTACGAATAATCACTATTAAATGTACAGTTTATTCAGTACGTTGCACTAACTTTTGTGTGGTATTGTAGACTCGAAGTATCACTTGAGGCTTCTGAAGCGAAACGAAGAAACTTGTTGACTTGGCACGAACGAGGCGACATTCTTTATCAGTGGGTGAACGACAGATACGTAATATTGGGTTCCCGTCCACCCTCCCCTAAGGCATCTTTCGGGGGAATAAAAAGGCAAGAAAGCGTTATTGAGGTAAAGTCAAGAACTATAAAAATATGTGTGTTTTAGTCTGTACATAAGCGGAGCTCTGGCAGCAAGCACCAGTCAGTCGTGTAACTAAGGCGTTGCTATTAATTACATTTTCATTCTGTGTCCCGTCTTACACGAGAATTGATAAAATGTCTTCAAGCGATAGAAGCAGATTTTGACGTGCTTTCCTCGTATTCTGCGCTGCTTTGTGTTTGTAGGATTTAATTGAAGAAATGGAAACCAAAGTAGAGGACGTAAACAAAATTATCGACGAGGGAAATCAGATTATCGACGACGATTCCATACCTGAGAAGGAAAGGAAAGTAGTCCACGAAAAGATGATTGCGCTACATGACGAGTGGAACAGACTAGCCACTTTGACCTCTGGCAGACAACTAATGTTAGTACTTAGATCTTCAACACCATTTCTATTTGATGTTATTCACTTTGACCTCTGACCATTGTTTGTAAACGTGTAGGACCTCTGATCTTCAGTTCATATGTGAACGTGTATGGAGTTTAGAGGGATGACATGTGCTTCTTGTCGTTCAGACCTGTTGTGTTTATATGTGACTAGGGCAGCGCTCCCTTTCTCTTCAAGAGATTTTCTCATGAGGTGGCGGGAGGTGGTTGGGGGGGCGGGGGGGAGTGGTGTATTAGAATTTTGACTGTATCTGCTCTGCCGGCCGTTTGCAGATGCAATTATGACTTTACTACTGAATTTCCTTTGCTGAATGAAAACAGGACGTTTCTTTGGTGCAATCGACAATTTGACATTTACATCATGATTTTAGGATTTTATCGAGTTAGGAGTTTTACCTGTAAAAAACGTAGAAATAGTGCTTTTGTCCGCTGTTAGTTGTTTGATAGCCTACATGCTAACTTTCAGTTTATAATTGTTTTTTAGTGTGCAAGTTCTTCTGCTTAAAAAGGAACAGAACTATGATGCCCAAGACTTGAGAAGAAAGAGAGATTCTCTCATGATTTGGATTTCATCGGCAGAAAATAAGCTGAACACTCAGTTTCCGATTTCACAAGATCTTGACACCGTTACAAAACAAAAATATGATCTTGAGGTAACTTTTTAAAATATAAAATTTGACAAATTGGCATGCCTTTACTTTTCTTAGATCTATACCAAAATGAACCTTCTCCCCAAGTTCCGGGGCGAACATGCCAGTGGGGTCATATGGCGGGCTGTTTACCTTTTTAATGTTTGGTTGCTTGTTTGTTTGTTGGTGGTTGGCTTTTTCACTTCTTATCTTTCCCGGATAGATCACCTCCTCTTTAGTGGAATGTTTCAGTTTTATTTTTGTAACAAGATGTAAAAGCGTTAGGTAAATGGAAACTTAGATAGATCAAACTTATTTACTGAGCTGATTGATTGACTTGTCATTATAGGATTTCATCAAAGAAATGTTATCTCAACAACGCGAACTCGACGATACTCTGGAGACTGAAGACAAATTGTTGAAAGACTCAGATCTTCCAGAAGACGACAGGACCGCGATACAGAATGAAGTCCTGGATATTAGCTACCGGTGGAAGAATCTAGAGGAGTTAGTCTCGACGAAAACTGGAAGGTAGTAAGATGTTTGCGTTGTTCGTTGAGTGAGCTTACAAATATTATATTCTGAATATTAAGGATTTCAGTCCATTTGTTGCAGTTTAAACAATAACCGAGCAATTTTTTTGATACATCCTGGATTACTTTCGCGTTGATTTCCTTCTTTAGTCTTTTCAGCCGTCACATTATCCGGCCTTTTCTGTAGTTTCGTGGCCAGATATGCGATCAACACGAAATAAACCATCCTCGGAGACCCATGGGATACTAGCCGGGACGAAGCGATATTTTCGGGCGAGCGATATTTTCGGGCGAAAGTTTACTTCAAGAGCTGAAGAGCCCCTGGGAATTTATTCCTACCGAAACAGTTCCAGAAGTGGGCGAATTCCGTCCCGTTGATTGGCCAGAAAAATATTTTTCTGGCCAATCAGCGAGGAGGTCCAGCCGGGTAACTCTGTCGCCTTCTTACATGAAGTGGTTTTCTACATCGATCGACCTGCTTGGCCCGTACAGGAAGATTCCCGTGGAGAGTTTCAGAAGAAAAGATTCAACGAAGCCGAAGAAATCGCAAGCCGTATCATGGGAGCCAGGAAGCAATACTCTTCCATCAATTTTCTCGGCGGTTTTATCGAAGGTATATTTTTATATTGCTAATGTACGCGATTTCTACACTGTTGTTTTTGGTTGCGGAGAAAGCTAGTCGTGTGCACAATCTTATTATTTCTCCTCGATCGTTGAACAACTGAAACTTTACACGATGTGCAAATCGCCGTTGCACGGGCCACGCAACTATGTCGGCCGAACTTGGGAACGATCGGCTAATTATTGCTAATTACAGTGCACGCACCTTCTTGCTATCGCGCCAAACCAAAAATCCCTTAGCAATATGGCTGTCAACAGTGTTGGGCGCAAATTCCCCAACAACTCTATAATTTCTAGCTATGATCTATCGCTGTTGTCGTTCAGAATGAAATTCAGGTAAAAATTATTTCGGGCAACCATAATAATACTACTGCATAATCATTATTAGGGTAATTTTCAATTCCCCAACAATATTTCGATTCCTTTGTTTATCCAAAAAAGCAAAGCCAAACAATCTGCAACAATCGACCTCACACTGTGGATCCATCATACAGAAGACGAACTAAAGTTGCATTTTGGTATGGCGCGATAGCAAGAAGGTGCGTGCACTGTAATTAGCCGATCGTTCCCGCGTTCGGTCGACATGGTTGCGTGGCCTGTGCAACGCTGATTTGCATATCGTGGAAAGTTTCAGTTGTTCAACGATCGAGGAGAAATAATAAGTAAGATTGTGCACACGACTAGCTTTCCCCGCTACCAAAAACAACTGTGTAGAAATCGCCTACATTAGCTATAAAAATTTACGATATACCTTCGATAAATCCGCCGAGAAAATTGATGGAAGAGCATTGCTTCCTAGCCCCCATGTTACGACTTACGATTTCCTCGGCTTCGTTGAATCTTTTTTTCTATAACTCTCCACGAGAATCTTCCCGCTGTACGGGCCAAGCAGGTCGATCGATGTAGAAAACCACTTTGTGTAAGAAGGCGACAGAGATACCCGGCTGGACCTCCTCGCTTATTTTTCTGGCCAATAAGCGGGACGGAATTCGCCCACTTCTGGAACTGGTGCAGTAAGAGTAAGTTCCCAGGGACTCTGCAGCTCTTGAAGTAAACTTTCGCCCGAAAATATCGCTTCGTTCCGGCTAGTAGCCCCTGGGTCCCCCAGGATGGAAATAAACTGAACTCTGTTGCTAAGCGGACTGCGTTGCGCCGACAACAACAAAAAAAATCCGGAATTGCCTGCAGCTCTGGCCGCGGTAGAGATTGAGACTAATTTAAAACAAAAAAATAGAAGTATTGCCAGAAACTTAAACTAAATAATTTGATTTTCAATTCAACTCAAATCTTCACCGTCGAGCTCCGAAACGACTCATTTGCCGCTCTGGTTTTGCATCACTACTCTTAAAGACTGGTGTCAAAAAAATCCCGCCATTTTCTTATCCAATCAGAAGTGAAATCAACACTAATCGTGACTCGCTCACATACACATTGCCGCGCTTTGGGCAAAATTACTTCCTTCAAGTTGGTTGACTGGATCGCCTGTGTCCTTTGTAACTGGCCCGAGTGTTAATTCAGTGTGATCCTTGTTTTACGACACTCAGTTGAAAATCTAGAATTCACCACGCGTTCAACTTTCTCGCAGAATCGATGAAACCTTCCAGAAACTCAGGATTCAGGAAGAAGACGAACTTCGGGAATGGCGTGAGGGCCTGGATGAAGTCAACGGATGGGTAATAGTCAAGATTAACTCGCCAACGAGACTTGCTCCTGAGGTCAGTGACGCAGTTTTTTCGAAAAAAATAGATAACTTTGAGGTTTGTCGTTATTACTGCTGCAAAAGGGTCTCCCAAGAGCTGATCGACTTGAAATGAATAACTTTATTCAGCTTGCAAAATTAGTTAACACAAGTTTGTAACTGATGATGGCAAACAGTTCTGTCGAAATATGTCTTGCTCGCTCAGAAACGTTGCTCTTTTTCTTAGTGCTGTTTAAATCTGTCTACCAGCAGAAATATTCTTGCCTTTATGTCTGTGTTAAGGGCTAGAGAGCTGACCTCCATTTCCCTTCAGTATTTTGTCTGCCTTGTCCCAATGCAAAATAAAATTTACCATGATTAACGTCTGCTCACAACCTCTCTGTGTTTTTCATTATCACACACAGATGACGGAGAGCACAACCAGTTCAAGTGGTTGCCAATGAGTGTCCATCAGTGGCCATTACTTCGAATAGATTACAGCTTAGACTTATAACTTTCCTGTTAAGCTAAGACAGAGAGTTGTGTCACTGGAACTGAAAATGACGATGCCTATACCTTTTTTAATAAGCGCTGGAAGGACGGCTTTTGCAATACTGTATCAGAGTGGCAACGCGTCAGGAGTGGCCAGGGAAAAAATTCCTCCAGGTCAAGGAAAGCTCAGGGAATTATATTTTGAGTTAGCGAAACTGAATTGAACTTTTGCATCATCGTCAGGCTAAACTGAAATATTACCTGGGTGGAAAGAGGCACTGTGATAGTAAAGTGTATTGCCCAAGCACATAACACAATGATCCCGGCGTAGCAGGGGCTCTAACCTTGACCGCTGGCTCCGGAGTACAGCGCGTTAGCCATTAGGTGATCTCACCTCCCTCCCCGGCGCCCCCCCCCCCCCGACGAAATTTAGGCCCCTAAGCTCAGCCCCTTTATTTGTTAGCTTGTCGAGTCAAAATTGTAGACAAATCCTGACCAATTTCCAGACTGAAAATACGCCATTTTTAATAACAGTTTCAGACTGACTGTTTACATTTCTAATGAAGTAAATCCCTCCACTTACCTTTTTCCCCTTAATCGTTTGCTCATGACCCCCCCCTCGCCGGAGCCCCCCCCCGGCGAAATTTAGGCCCCTAAGCTCAGCCCCTTTATTTGTTAGCTGTCGAGTCAAAATTGTAGATAAATCCTGACCAATTTCCAGACTGAAAATACGCCATTTTTAATAACAGTTTCAGACTGACTGTTTACATTTCTAATGAAGTAAATCCCTCCACTTACCTTTTTCCCCTTAATCGTTTGCTCATGACCCCCCCCCTCGCCGGAGCCCCCCCCGGCGAAATTTAGGCCCCTAAGCTCAGCCCCTTTATTTGTTAGCTGTCGAGTCAAAATTGTAGATAAATCCTGACCAATTTCCAGACTGAAAATACGCCATTTTTAATAACAGTTTCAGACTGACTGTTTACATTTCTAATGAAGTAAATCCCTCCACTTACCTTTTTCCCGTTAATCGTTTGCTCAAGACCCCCCCTCCCCCTACACCAAAAAAAAAGGGAAATAAAGGCGTTCATGCAAAATACACTATCGTGGTTCCCCCCCCCCCGAAAAAAAAACAGACATTTGCAAACCAACGAGCCACATTAACACGCCTTTCTTGAGATAAAAAAGCTCGAAAAACTACTGCTGGGGAGGAGATTTAATCTGGGGTGCACATATTGTAGTTGCCACTGAACTACTCTTGGCTGAGCCTATAAAGCTCTATAACTTGTCTACATTCAGGTAATAAACCGACATTTAATTCACAAAACTCGAACATCAGCAACGTCTGAAGGTCTAATGATTCGCTGCAATAAAATAATATATTCGCTACAAACAGTGTACAATTGAAACACCAGCAAAAAAAATCGAGACTGGGACTGGGTCTAGCTTTCGGCGAGGTCGGACGTCTTCTGAAGCGCTCCGCCTTCAAAGCAAATGTAATCCTCCTAGGGAGCCCGAGAGCTGAGAAAATGGCAGATGAACAACAAGCAACCAAGGAAAGCTCCACTCGCAAAAGAAGAAAACGAAATAAAGGTTCGCAAACTGATAATGAGGACAGCGAGATAGAATATTGCCACGGCTGTACAAACATGGCGGAATCACTCGCCGAGATTAACAGCAAACTTGACAAGGCTTTAACCTGCATCGGAGAAATGGAAGTACTCAAACAAAAACAAGAAAACCTGGAGAAAAAGAACAAGGAGCTAGAAGATAGCCTGAGTTTTGCCCATACTTCAATTGAAGGGCTACAAAAGAAGCTGGCTACTCAAGAACTTGCCATCAACGAGCTAAACAAAAGTGTGATCTCATTAACAAAACAAGCTGACGAAGAAAAGCAACGAGCCATCAAGCTTGAAAGTCACAGTCGGCGAAATAATCTCAATTTCTTCAATCTACCTGAGCAAAAGAATGAATCGGCAGAAAAATCTGAAAAAATCTTGAGAAAGTTCATGGAGGAGAACCTCAAAATAAGCAAAGAAGATGCAAGCGAGATCTATTTGGAGCGCGTTCACCGCGTCGGAAAACCAGCTAATTCCTCAGATGAAAAACCTAGACCACTTATTGCAAAATTTTCCTTTTACAAAGACAAGGAGTTTGTCTTATCTCGGGCAAAATATCTTAAGGGAACTTATTTCGCTGTGGCATGCGATTTCCCGAAAGAAATCGTCGACAAGAGAAAAGTACTTGTCCCGATTCTTAAAGACGCAAAGAAGAGAGGTCAAGACGCAAAACTCATCTTCGACAAACTGTACATCAATGGACAAGTATACACTCCAACCGAATCGCTATAGTCCTTCCAACGGAGCTAACGTAAGATATATTTTTTTCTCTTCTCTTGTTTCTCTGGGTTCCTTGCTCAGCTAAGCTCAGTTTAAAAGTTAGTTTGTAGATCTCGCTAATGTTTGCCTACAGAGGTCTAGTTAAATACCGAGCAGCATGTGCTCTCTTCATGTTATGTTTACGTTCGAGTCACCCCGTTTATATAGTTTAACTTTAATTTCGCATTTTATTTCATTGTTTATAGTGTGTTTGCCGTGTTTGTTGACAGTTCAAAATCGCTATTTAGCATCTTTCTCAATGAATCACATAGAATCTGTGCTGCAAAAAACCCATGACTGTTCCTTTTAGACTCTCCTTTTGTTCTTTGAATGTAAGAGGTTTAAACCAAGCTAGAAAGAGGCGGCGGGTGTTCAGATGGCTTCATAACCAAAAATTCGACGTCGCTTTTTTACAAGAAACCTATTCATCCAAAAGTGTCGAAGAAATATGGAAAGCTGAATGGGGAGGGAAAATTTATTATAGCCACGGTACCACGCATTCAAAAGGTGTGATGGTATTGTTCAAGCCAAATTTAGATTTTGAAATCGAAAGCGCCATCGCTGACAAGAAAGGTCGGTATCTGTTGCTAAAAACCAACATGTTTGAATCGTCCTTCTTGCTAAGCAATATTTACGCGCCAAATGACATTACCGCTCAGACAGCGTTTTTTCGTAACCTTGACAACATTCTTTTACCGTATGCAGATTCACAAATCATCTTGGGAGGCGACTTGAATTGCTCATTAGCACCTATAGATAAAACAGGTGGAGCTCCGGTTCAAAAGAAACAAAAAGTCATTGATGAGATTGAAGGCTTAGTCGGACGATTCAAACTTCAAGACATTTGGAGAGATCAACATCCCAACAAAAAACAATACACATGGCGCGATAATTCCTTGAAAGTGCAATGTCGTTTGGATTACTGGCTTGTTTCGAAAGAATTGCCGTCTGCCATTGATATAAACATCATCAACCCCACAATATCCGATCACAGCGCTATCGCTTTTACTTTACAATCCAAAGAATATGCTAAACGGGGACCCGGGTTTTGGAAAATTAACAACTCGTTGTTAAAAGACGCAAACTTCATTAATGAGCTCAAAAGCAAAATACCCGAATACAAAAATAAACACAGCTATCTCGCTGACAAAGGCCTGTACTGGGACATGCTCAAAATGGAGATAAGAGGATTTTGCGTCCAATATTCAAAAAGGAAAAATAGAATAAAAAGAAATAAGGAACGCGACCTTCAAAAAGAAATTGACGACATGATGACCTTACTGCAATCAAATAGATCAAAAGAAAACATTGCGAAGCTTTACCAATTAAGAGCCCAACTCAACCAGATTGCTGAATATAAAACTGAAGGAGCAATGATTAGAAGTAGAATACGTTGGCATGAACAAGGGGAGAAAAACACCAAATACTTTTTAAATCTCGAAAAAAGGAGGTTCACAAAAACACATATAACTAGACTTAAAACGGACGAAGAAAGGGAAACTACCTGTGAAAATGAGATTTTAGAAATGCAAAGAGCTTTTTATGAAAATTTGTATGCAAAGGCCTCCTGCAATAGTGACACACATAATGCCTTCCTACAAGACCCTAATCTGGTTAAGTTAGAAGAGCACGACCTGCATGAGCTTGAACAGCTTTTATCTAAAAGCGAGTGTTTCAATGTCCTCAAACAGTGTGCCAAAAACAAATGCCCAGGCAGTGATGGCCTCTCGGTTGAGTTTTATTTGCACTTCTGGCATCTACTCGGCGAAGAAATGGTAGAAAGTTTTAATTACGCCCATAAATTAGGAAAACTAAATATCACTCAAAGACAAGGTATAATAAAGGTCATACCAAAAAAACGAAAGAACCGGCTGTATTTAGAAAATTGGAGACCATTAACGTTACTTAATGTTGATTATAAAATAGCAACAAAATCAATAGCTCACAGAATCGCTAAAGTCCTTCCCAAATTAATAAATGAAGACCAAACTGGCTATGTCAAGGGCCGCTACATAGGACAGAATATTAGACTCATCAATGACATCATGAAGATAACTGAGCTGGAAAACATTCCCGGCATGGCGATTTTTATTGACTTTAAAAAAGCCTTCGACACCGTTGACTGGAACTTCCTTTTTAAGACCTTGGAGGCTTTAAATTTCGGCCCTCAGTTACAACAGTGGATTCGAACCTTTTACGCTGACTGTTCAAGCTGTGTAACAAATAATGGTTACGCCTCCGCTTTCTTTAATCTACAAAGAGGTGTTCGCCAAGGGTGCCCACTTTCTGGCTCCCTGTTTGTGCTCTGCGCCGAAATTCTTGCTAACGCAATAAGGTCTAATGCAGGTATCCAAGGAATCAATATTTACGGAAAAGAATTCAAAATTTCACAATATGCAGACGATACCACTGTTTTTGTTTCCGATAGTATATCTGCCCAAAATTTATTCCAACTGCTCAATGCCTTTCAAAACTGCTCAGGTCTCGAAGTAAACAAAAGTAAAACAGAGGGCATGTGGCTGGGCGCAAACAAAAACAACTTGGAGGAACCTCTAGACATAACATGGCCAAAAGATCCCATACTTGCGCTCGGTATACATTTCTCCTATGATGAAGAGGCTGCCTTTCAAAAGAACTTTGAACAGAAATTGTCTTCAATGACTTCCCTACTTAACCTGTGGTACCCTAGGAACTTAACTCTACATGGCCGTATTGTCATCCTAAAAGCACTAGCCCTTTCCAAACTTATTTATAACACCGCTGTCCTCCCTGTTACATCTAATTTCATTCAAAATGTTAATAAAGTTATATCCCAATTCGTATGGCGCAAGAAAACCCCAAAGATAAAGCAAACCACAATGATTGGACCGAGAGCAAAAGGGGGTCTTGGAATGCCTGATTTTGATGCAATAAACAACGCTCTCAAAGCGACCTGGATCCGAAGACTTGATAACGGTTACCCTTCCGCGAGCTGGACGCATATCCCTGTGACCATGTTAGAAAAATGTGGTGGCAAATTTCTCCTTAAGTGCAATTTTGATCTCAAAAATCTCAATGTAAAAATTCCTCTCAAATTTTACGAGAAAGCCTTGTTGGCTTGGCAGTCAATCAATTTGTTTACTCCGTCCTCAGAAGAGGAAATACTTGATGAAATTCTTTGGAACAATAGATTCATCAGGATTGGTAACTACTCAGTGTACTACAAAGAATGGCATGAAGCGGGTGTAGAAAAAATTAGAGATATCTTCAACGGTGACACATTTACATCTTACCGAGATTTCTGCTCTCACTTTGCCCTTAAAACTAACTTTCTAACCTATTACGGTTTATGCCAAGCAATTCCATCTAACTGGATTAAAATTTTGAAAGGCAAATTACAGCCGCATTCGAAGGAACCTACAAACATGGATAGAATTTCCCTTGAGAAGCTCTCTTGCAAACTTGCTACTAACTACCTTGTTGAAAAGAAGTTCGTTTCTGCCACCGCCGAAAAAAGACTGAAAAGAGCTAATTTGAACGACCAGCAAATTTATCAAACGTACATGATGCCTTTCAAGGCCACTAAAGATATTCAACTCTCGATGTTTCAGTTCAAGATTGTACACTATATTTTACCCACCAATCCTGCATTACACAAATTCGGTATTAAAGAGCACGACCGCTGTCATTTATGTGCTGAAAAGCAAACAATTACACATCTCTTCGTAACTTGCCCCAACGTCCAGCTGTTTTGGACAGAGTTTACTGATTGGTGGTACAGAAAAAACAATACTGTAATCACGCTCTCTGAAGCACAAATACTTTACGGCATCACAGACACCGTGCCTCTGTGTCTCGGTTTAAACCTCTGTACAATAATTGCAAAATATTATATTTACACCGCTTCAAAAAATGAGGAAGATTATTTCTTAGACGCTTTCTTGGCTATCCTTAAAAACAAAATAGAAATAGAAACTAGCAGAGCAAAGGTGCAAGTTAAACTGTAAATATAGCTAAATATACTGTAAATTGTCGCTTTTTTGTCATTTTTTTTTTTTTTTTTTTTGCAGTTTTCACTAGTTCTAGTAACCGTAGTAAAAGTTTGTAGTAATTGTCCGCGATTAAAAAGTAGTGTAACGTAAGCGGTTTAAATAATACTGTTGTTCCGTCTAGCATTGTAATTAGAGCAAGTTGTAATTAGCGTAAGTAGCTGTATTGTTGTAGTTTTATACGTAGTTTTTTGTAATTAATAATGTAAGTATGCGTGCTGTAAAAAATAGATAATAATAATAAAAAAAAAAAAAAAAAAAAAAAAAATCGAGCTACGGCTTCACTTACAAGTTATTGTACCCAATTCCAACAATAGTGGTAAATCGTTCACTCACATGGCGAGAATTATGCCTGCGTAATCTGTGTCCTGCGGTGATAGCTTCCTTATGTATCGAGCACGAACTAAAACGTACAGATATCTATCTACGACTACGGAGGACCTCTCCCCCGGGCAAAAGTCGTGAAATTTCCCTCTTGAATTTCCTGCCCTCTTACATGTATTGAGAACAGGAAACACAAAATAACAAGCGGTAGAAAATGCAGGACAAGAAAATCGGTGATCAAAGACTACACATTTTCCACATAAAACATTAGAACAGAGTTATATCTGTGCTAAAAATTGCTAAGAAAGTGTTTACGTGACATAAGTAATTGTACAGAGAACCTTACTAGACCAATTTTTGTTGACGTTCTACTTATCATCGTAACTACAATGACAGACTTGGTAACATTTTTCAGGAAGGTAAAAACACAGAAAGAGGAATGGTTTATATTTGTCGATGATGTGTCTAAAACTTAAGAATGCATAGTTTTCCTGATTGTTTAGCGTTTCACAGACGAACCGTAACGGGTTTTGTCAATGCAACGCTCATTTCGTTCTGAGATGTTGATATTGCGTGACATTTATTGGTCACACAACAACCCAATTTGATAAGCACGTAAATTTTAGAACTCAACCGTTGATCAAGAAATGCGCCCGGTGTTTTACAGTTTGTAAATCTTTTTGACGCTTACCTCTCATTTCAAACAGCATTATTGACTTTAAATTCCAAGATGCTCAATAACATTTAGAGATGACGTGTCGTCAGCAAGGGAGTTTGTTTTTGTCCGTGTCCACTGACGCGTTTCCCGCCTTCGATTTTCCTTTGTTTGTTTTCCTTTCTGATCTTTTGTTATTCCAACATATTTGATAAACTCGAAAGGCGCTTTTCAAATGCAAAATTTACATACTTCGGGAATTCGAAGAATCCACGAGTAACTGGTGAGCAGAGCTGTTCGAGGTCGATAGCTGAACTGGAACGTTCGCTTGAAGGAAAAGATAATTTAAAATAAACACTCGTATAATTGCAGGCGGCCCCTTAGTGGCGAGATGGCGACAAGCGGCCCGCTTGAAAGGCAAAGCTCAGGTCGGGAATCTGCTGTCTTCAAGCAAACGATTCGAGAAAGAACAGGTATTTAAAATTGTGCACTTTAAAATGGATGTTGCGTGTGTAAATTGGCCTGTTAACAAATAGTGCGGAAATGATTGTGTTGTTGAGTCCCCCTGACCGCAAATTTAACGTCCCCGAAGATAGTTCGAAAGTTAGGATTTAATGATTGAACAAGAATAGGCTTAGAAAGTCAGTAATGAGATGTTGCAGAGTTCCCATAAGCTTAAAATTATTCGCAGTTTAACCCAGCTCAGAATGAGCTGTTTATCTTTCGTACACAGGAAGAGCTTCTTGTCTAGAATTTTGTCATCTTTCCTAGAATTTTGTCATCTTTTTGGGTCAGAAGTCGAGGTAAATCGACTTAATGCAGTAGTCTTAAGATACTAAATAAAGGTGGCAATCCGAATCGAGATTTCCCTGGGCATTATTATCTGTCAATGCAGAAAAGTCACAGATTATAAAATAATTTGCATACTTTTGTACTTAATAACAATGTTTTCCAGAATTTATTGTAAGTGTGTGGTAAACTGACCCTTCTACTCTCAAGAGTTCGATTGAAATGAGGTACATTTCTCCTTTATCGTGCTTCAACACAGTCACGTAGAGGACATATTTTGCTAATGCTTTTCCGCTTACTAAATTCTCTCGAGCAATTCAACAATAGAATCCCTTGTTCAGCATTTGAATTCTTCTCATTTCTGGGTGGCCAATAACAGCAAGCGAGATAACTAAACCGCGTTTTCAATACACATAAGTAGAAATAATTTCTATCTTATGCGACAGGTTCTATCATATAATGCTGCTTTGCATAAAATTTAATTCCCTTCCTTGTCAAGTCTTCGCTCCTTGAGATACAGACATCAACAAGTTAAATATTTATGACCTAATATATAGATAACCTTTAACTCGGGAATTAATATTTCACGTATAGACTTGACGTGGGAGTCGGTCTCTCGTTTTCTTTCATCTTAAACTCGAAACTGCCTTTTTTCCCACAACACTTGTTTAATGTGCAGTCCATAAATAAACTCTAACTCTAATTTATTCTAAGAAACCTGTCTCGCTTACTAATAGTTCTTTAAGGACGTGAGAGTCAACAGGATTTTCTTGTATATGTGCTAAGACCCTGAGGCTTTTTTACCAATTGCCAGAGACAATACCCGCGACACAAGATCTGTATTGATTTGTGCGGTTTTTGATTGTCATCGTATATTAATCAAAAAAAGCATTTAATCTTTCCTAATTGAAATGGACTTTTTATCAGATAACCGAACAGGTGTATAATCCATTTGTAACCATGGCGACTAGCCCAGATAAGACAACGGGTCGACTTTCTGTATTGAGCAAAATATTATTTTTCATTCCAGCTTATTTAGAATGCACACTTTAAGCCTGTATTGTACAAAATCAAGAGACTAGATCATTGTCTCTGGACAAAATATTGGGCGGCTGCTCTCGTTTATTTTTCAATCCACTTTATTCAAAATGCAAAATTTAAGGCCTGTAGTAATTACACGATTATGTTTTTAACATACTTTAATTTACATGTAAATTGTCTGCAAATTTGGCGTTGTTTTCAAGACACCCACTAAGCCATCACTAGTTAACCCAAATAAAAACTGTCCGTGTGGTCAGATTTATCTTCCTTCGCTGGAAACTATTCCATTACAACACAAACTTTAGACTCTAGACAACATTTTTTTTATAATATTGCAAGTTCTTTTTGTTTTCTCTCAAACATAACGTTGTAATATTAAGCAGTCGCCAGATCATACACACGTATTTTTCTTTTTCATCCATGATGTCAACACACGGTAAGTTCCGTCGTTCGACAATTAATCATTTCCAATCACGCTGTTTTGCAGTGGTCTTTGGTTATAATGTTACCGAGCCCGCAATCGTCCAGGATAGGTCAGCGAAACGGCTAAGGTGGAATTTTCCGCTGACCCGAAGTTACGTAGGAACTCTAGAAATGTATTGGGGAAAATTCAAACTTTGCTCATTCTCAGAAAAAGAGGGTCGTTTTACATAGTCAGATTGAACGAAGGTTTTGGAAGAACTGAAGTGCAGTATTTATCAGGCTAAGCTTGCTTTTCACCGAACCGCATTCTCGTTCCCAGAGCTACTCTTGTTTTATGTTTTTCATTAATCATGGCCACCGATCACGTGACTAGCTATCAGGAATGATAGATACGGAAAAAAAAGGACGGAACAACACAGTAAAATCATTTGAACAGAAGCAGCAGCAAACAAGGACCAAAGAAATAAGAAGTCCATTTGTATGCAGCTGTTAATGCATTTGCTTTATCAATATTACGCAAAAGTGAAACGCCTGAAATAAATTAGCAGACCAATATACGACGGCCACAACATGAATATGTTAGCAACATGAAAGTTAGTCAGTGACAGATACATGCAGATTAACAGATGCATGTAAAATGTGAACAAAATAATTTAATAATAAGAAGGCTAAGGAGAATAGCGAGACTCGAGCGAAGCTGCTAGTTTCAGAAACAAGTTATCCCGCACACCAAGAGACTATTATCCTAGTGCTTTGCCATCTATTATTTTCTGTCCTCCATGTCCTAATCCGAATCAAAAGGCGGTAAACTGTCAGAGTGCAAAGCAGGTAAAGTATAGTCGAGATCAAGGCCGTTGGTATAGAGGGAATACCTCAATTTTTTTTTTTTTATAGTGGTGATCAATTGAGAGTAAGACTTCGTGTCGTCCAATACGGTTTGTAATGACACGGGTGGCTTTTAATCTATTATCATTCTCTCGAGTGAATACAGATCAAGCTTGATTGACAGCATCCCGGTCAGCTTTGTTATCACTGGGATGTGAAAGACTTGGTAGACAGGTCGTGGTTGTGAAAACCTTTATTTCAGCAGATCTAACCTTCACTAATTTGTGTGCATGGTTACATTCATGTACATGTAACTACGGTTGACTATTCTCTATTTTCCAATTGCCCATAATTCACTCTGTTTGCCCCCCAAATTTTGCATAAACTATTACTGTGAAATAATCGTGGGAGGTCTGCATATTCCCAAGAGCATTTCATAACAATAGTTTATGCAAAATTTGGGGGGCAAACAGAGTGAATTATGGGCAATTGGAAAATAGAGAATTGATTTCCAGGGTAAATTTGACAATGTTTTATAGACCAATTGAAACAAGTGAAAATGCTCGAGTTAGGGCAGTTCAGCCGAAAGAAGTTTCTTTTTTCTTTTTTCTTTTTTTTTTTTTCAATGTTTTAACACTTGTTTATGGTAGAATGATACTTTGAGACATCGTAATATAAAGAAGTGGACCGGAATAATTGGGCACGATTTAAAAATCTGATGGATTTTGAGTTACGACGACAGTTGCCAAAGTTAAAAGAAAATCAAATCAGAAAAAAATAACATATTGGAATCCCATTTGACAGACAGGTGCCAGCTTGTTATTGTTCCAAAGCGTACAGCATTAGGAGAAGCCGTCAGCCAAGGGCTAACAGCCCAGTAGCACCTGGTGTTCATAGATCTGTCACGCCAGAAATGTATATTTCTAAATAATCATTTTTTTAACTTGCTCGTATTTCAATTTCGTCTTTGTTATTGCTTTGTTCTCTCTAAGAGCAGCTTCGATGAAGTTTTAAGCGATATCTGTTTTAACGCTTTTGCACGTGCGTGGCAAATTCAAGGCTGGGTTGGGAAAACTGAATGACGTCGTTTTAATGGGTTAACATCGAGGAAATTTAGAATACAAAAGCCGGGAAGATGGCGAGCTTGGCGAGGGAATATGTATACCTGAAGAGACGAGGTAACTCCTCTGAGTCTTTTCTTGTTCAATCCGGCAGTTATTTATTCAAAACTGTTTAATTACTTTTAGCCTGGCGAGGACATTTACAGTTACTTTGTGCATATACATACATGTACAGAATATACCCGGAGGAGCAAACATATGACTTTTATTTTCGACTGGTAAAAACAACATTTTACGAAGGAGCTCAGCGAGGGAGTAAAATACTGCTTTTAACAGGAGAAAATAAAATTCATCTTCTAATAACCCCGTAGTTTTTTCTTTATTATATAGACAAACTGACTGTTTGCATAAACAACCGTAAAAAAGCGGGAAATGACGTGAATATCTTCACCAGTGAGGATATAGAAAATACGCTATTCGTGAACCGGATGTAGTTTCGCATGAATTTTACGAGTAGCACTGTGTTTTCCCGGTAAAACACTCCTGTCTATAGAGTAAAGATTTTAGGAAACAAACATGTTTCTGAAATTATACGTTTGTTTACGTTACTTTTCTGCTTCGCTCTTGAAGCTCCGAACTGTTTTCTAGACAAAGCTGGTCGTATTAAACACAGTACAAGTTGTAGCAGGTGACTTACGGCTTGATGGCGAAAATAGGTTTTGTCAGATGACCAGCCCTGAAGAACCGCTGAGAGAAAACAACATTGAAATCATTAAGGGGAATTTACGTTTAGAACATGGGAATGAAAGCGGAAAAAGTTCATTGCAATTTCTGTAGTTTACTTGGTGCCTTCTAAAGAGGAATTTGAAATTTGTGACATAGTGTGGACAGGATCCTGAAGAGATTGAAGGTCACGTCTTACCAATTTTAAAAATGACTGCCTATGTTCCCCTCGACTGGGCTGTAGCCACAGGAGATGCTACTTACCAAACGATGGCTTGTCGTAAAGCAGTTCTCTTCCAAATCACTGCTCAACGTGTACATTTTAAGCAGACCTAGCAATCCCGAGGGTAATCCCGAGGAGGTAAAACAATGTGCATGAATTTACCAAGCATACTACCTCCTCATTTCGCATTCATTTTCGATCCGCTTATTCATGATCGAACTCACAGGACTTCAGTTTCAGTGCAGAACACTCAGCTCCACAGAACACTGGTAACTGGTAGCTCTTGGTCTGTATCACTAATTTATTTTCAAAGAGGAACTGTAAGATAAGGTCTGGGGTAACGCTAATTGTAGTGTTAGGTTTTGTTTTTGATAGCGTGTCAACAGTATGAATTACTTCGATTTCTGTTTTAACATTTAGGCGAGAGAGAAGAAATACACAAGAAAACATTTCGAAAATGGATCAACACCAAACTAGCAATGGTAAGCCATTTCTTATTCAAGAAATATGGTGGTACAGGAAGCGTGCTACACTGTAGCTGTAAGCAGACCTCCTGTGACTGTCAGACTGATAACGACATACTATAAGCTTTTGCCAACGATGTGGAGGAATTGATCTTGCCCAATCCGCCTCACTCATGTTGAGTTATGATTTTTTTCTTCAGGCGGTGCCTCCGTTAGAAGTTACGGATCTTATAGAGGAGATTCGAGATGGTCACGTGCTCCTCTCTCTGCTAGAGGTTCTTTTGGGGAAAACTCTGGTAAGCCTAGTTCTTGACTCCTTGTTTTCGTCTTCAGGAACCAAATAAATTTTTGCAAAAGACTTTATTCTTTTGAAAAAAAAACCCTCCGTCCCTAAGGTGTGCAAGATTGAAGGCTTATTATCCGGGGTATTTTGTACATTAGCTGTTACTCCATAAGTTTGAAAAATACCTATAGTGAAATGCGTCATCTAGAGTTCAAGAACATACTCTGGCCTGCGAGCTCTTCTGATACTCTTATTAAACCCGCGAAATATACAATGACTATTTTTAGTACAAAATAGCAAAAACTAATGGAAGAAAACAACGAATAATAATAGTTTCGTAACTGTTCACAAGTTAGGTAAAACCACTCTTTTTCTCCGTAGTCCATATTATGAAAAAGCAGGATGCATTAAATGCTTTGATTGGTTAATCGACCCCTTTGGCCCAAGTTCCCATCGAAGGACCACTGGAAGAACTGGACTTTTGCTTCTCTGTATTCACATGACCTTCTATCGCCGCTGATCCCAAAGTTGGATTTGAGCCTGTTACTTTTAAATGATGTTCGATTTCTTTTATTCCACAGAAAAGAGAGAAAGGTCGAATGCGTGTGCACAAACTCAACAATGTGACCACGGCATTGAAGTTGTTGGAAAAAAACAGAGTACGTCTTTTTGAGAGAAATTTAGTGGACCACGTGCACCCTTATGGGATGTATTTCGATATTCCATTGCTATTTCTGTCACTTCATCCCTCCAGCTAAGTCTTCTTCTATATGTCTCTCTATAATTTTTTTAATTTTCTTTTTGTTTTTCTCGTTTCTGTCACTTGTTTCCGATTAAATAATCAACATTATATTCCTTTAAAGGTCAAACTTGTTGGAATCAGCAATTACGATATTGTTGATGGAAAGAGCACGCCTATCCTTGGACTCATTTGGAGCATTATTCTGCGATTCCAGGTAAGGAAAGGCTGTTGCACCGCGTGTGTGTTTGCTTATTCAAACTCCGGTTTATGCATACCTTCATTTTTACACACTGGAGGCTGGATGCAGTTTTGGATACATCTAAAGCCCTGAGCGGACTAGCCCGGGAAGGCCTCCGATTCTCATAGCCCCCAAGCAGGAGCGATGAGAAGTACAGTTTTTATCCACAGGCTATGGCTTGACGACTTGGGAATATCCACATTCTCCTGTTACAAGCGGCAAAACTTGTGCCAGAACCGTACTCCTCCCTTTTAACATTCCTTTACTGAAGTTAATCCGAATCTACACACTGTGCGAGGTAAAATTGCTGGCCTAGCTACATGTAAGCAGAACCTTGAGGTCAACACTAAAATTGACCTTTCTTACCGTTAATTTGACGCGAGAACGTGATTACATTACATGTATTTTGGGTGAGTGGGGTTTTGTCCTCTGGATTCAGCTCAGACTTAAACAGACGTTATATAAATTTATGGTTGAGACCAAAATATTGGTATAATACAACAATTTTATGCCCTTATCTCACGAAGTAGCCCAAGGCTGCTTGTATCAACACCCTTCTTCTCTTTCCATTTTTCTGCTCACGACTCTGGCATACTTTTTAATCCCCCACCCAGGTTCAAGGTGTGATGACAGAGAATGACTCCGACTCTAGCGTCAAGGATTTTCAAGTCGAGAAGAAACTTCTTTCCTGGTGCCAGACGAGCCTCGATGGGTAAGCAATTAACCAATATTATTTAAGTCCTGTTAGTATCCCATATTATTTAATGATTAGTCATCAGGCCACAGACAACAAAAAAGTGTACTTGTTCCAGTTCCCATTTCATACAACTCTGCTTAGTTTGTTGTTATTTAAAGAAAAGCACTTATCGTAGGTGGAAATCCAATATGGCGGCGGCTTAAGTCGAATGTGTGTTTTATGATTCATTAGTTCTTTAGTTATGGCTGGTTCTAGATCAACTGACAGCTACCATCTCAGAAACAAAGGCTCACTGATAGTAAGAAACAAAAAACTTTTTAGTGATCGTAGCTAAATGCGGTGTAATTCAACTGAGACTGTCGGTGGGAGAGAATTAAATTTGAAGGTAGATTGAACCTATATACAATCTTATTTAGTTCGTTCCGCTCCTTTGATACTTTAGGATACCAATATAGTACTTTGTTTGGGTTAAGTTTACTAAATTGTGATATGAATTGTTTCCTACTATTAGAGAAGTATTCGTACTTTCAACAATAATAGGCCATGTCTTGAGGGGATTGACATTGTTTGCAGATACGAGGATGCCGTTAAACTTAAAGACTTCACTTCAAGTTGGAGAGACGGTTTGGCTTTTAACGCCATCATCCACACACACAAGTAAGTCAACTGTGGAAGATTTGTGCTTCACAAGATTAGAATATATATTTTGTTCCGTACTGCAGCGCTAGGGCATATTTGGATTTTAAGACAACTTCCCTTTTTTTCAGACCCGAGCTATTCCGATTTGAAAGCCTCTTGCAAAACGATAACCGAGCCAACCTTGATCACGCATTTAATGTAGCTAACGAAGAGTTTTCTGTGCCGAAGCTGCTTGACCCTGCAGGTGAGACAATGTTGCTACTGTTCACGTTTATTGGATCGCTGAGTTTTTTTACAGTAATTTTTGAGAGAGAGAATGTGAAATGCTCTGGGAACACGAGCCGACAGGCGAGAAACTTGCGAAACTTTTCGAAACTTTCAGGGATCGCCAGTACGAAAACAAATTAGCGACTGTACTAAAAAAAACTTCCTAAGACACCTTTACGGTGAGGATTTATTACTACTTTACAAATGAATTTCTTTTTTATCCACAAGATATTGATGTTGACAAACCAGATAAGAAGTTAATCATCATGTATCTGACCAGTTTATATCATGGCTTGAGAGAATACTCGCCTCAAGGAGGAAGAAAGAGAAGGAAACTAGATGTAAGTTTTTTTCAGCGTTTCACATGTTTAGTATAATTTCCATGGGTGAATATAAGAATCTGGAATTCTGATTGGTCGAAAAACTCTGCCTATCGCCGCCATGATCACCTCACGAGAGTTCCAGGCGCGTTTGCTAAGTCTAAACACATTTGCTATGCTGGCAAGTAAACACAGTGAGCTGGCATTTAAATGAATTTACCATTCATTCTGAAGACATCACTTTCAAGCATTTGGAATACAGGAAAAAGAGTTACAACAGCCTAGGACTAAAATCCTAGGGCTAAAAATCTTTGCAATAAATGCTTTGCCTTGACCGTGGGTGTTTCTTTGTATTTGCAGCGTTCCTGATATTCAGCTCTCGAAATTATGCTTCATGCAAAACGTTAATAGGTTTTCATATCTTTGCAGAATCTGGCAGATCTCGAGGCGTATCGTGCGGCGTTGAAGGAAGTCAACATGTACATCTCACAAGTAGAAAACATCGTCTCCACAAAACTAGAAACGACAGGTCGTTTTGTCGATCCCCAAGAGGAATACAAGACTTCAAAGGTACGAAACGGCAAAAACGTGTTTTTGTTGACATCCAACACTAAATGTTAGTCGAGGAGCAATGCTGTCACGGAGCATGACACGCTTGCATATGGAAGGCGATAATTGAGATAGGCATGAGATATTATGAAGTATGCGATGTTTTTGTTTTGGAATTAGAAACACCCCAAATGTTCCTGTAAAGGTTTTCTCAGCTGAAAGGTTAACGCCTGGGACCTATAGGGATAGAAATACACATTAAAGAACAATACAGTAATCGGGTTAGAAAAACTACCCCTACCCCTCTCCTCACCCTTGTGGCTTCCTTCACAGGATTGGTGAACGTGCTTGTTGATTGAGCAGGTTTGACAACACCGTTAACAGTCGAACAGCCTTCCAGGTCAAACCTCGCTTTTTGGTCACTTCAATCAAACATAATCTCCGTATTCCCCCATGCAGTCTCATCGTTTTACTTCAAAGAATTAATTTATGACTGATCAATGATCCTAACTATGTGTACCTTACATTACTACTATGTCTTCAGTTTTTCAAGCTTCCATTTCATTTGCCATCTCGGCGTTAAAACTGAGCACGCATGCGCGTGGAAGGTTTATAAAGAAGTAGCTCATAACACTAGTATATTATTCATTTCTAATTTCTTTTTGTCATCTCAGTCTCTCCAGGAGGACATCTCGAATCACCGTCAGGATGTAGAAGATGTGATCGACAAAGGCGAAGCACTCGTGAAAAGCGAAAAGACTGACGAGATCCACTGTACAGAAATCAAAAACGAAGTACTGCTCCTTCACGAACGATGGGAAAAACTGGAAATACTCTCCCAGAGATTACACAAGCGGTAAGTGGGCTAAACGAGGAATATCTTGCACAACAGTCGAACCCAGCCTACGTACACCTGTTAATACCCACAGCTCATTTAGGACAGTGCTTTATCCCTACGTTATGAAAATGTCTTGAAAATTCATTTGCTTAATTGTGTACTCCAAGTACTCAATAGTACTTACGACCACATTTCAAAAAAAACTCAGCACGGAATTTTTAATGCAGCAGAAACATCGTGAGGCTGGTGATAAAACTTTGGTCTTTGTTATTCACAGGTGTCGTGGAGCTGTTGCGTCTCCAAGGGAACAGCAGATTGACATTTACATTACGTGGATTATGCAGATGAGACGTGAGATAGCAGCTCGAGGACAGAGTACGAACCCTGTTGCCATCAAAGACGAGATCAAGCAACACGAGGTTAGCGTTTTAGTTCGGTTTGTGATCTTGTTTTTGACTAGGTAGATGCACAGAGTATCATTATTCTTTCAAAATCTTAAAATGATGTATTTTTCCTTAGGATGTGTTTTTGTTGCGCTTTTTTCAGGGCGCCATATCACGGATTGAACAAAAGATGCCGGAAATAGATCGAGTCATCAATGAAGTTGACCAGCTATGCCAAGAGCCATACATGGACGAAGAAGACCGTGTAGCGCTGCTTGGAAAGTTAAAAGACTTGACCACCAACTGGGACGAGATGCGGAATGAGGCACTACAAAAGGAAACAGAGTAAGAAATAAAAATAAGATAAGAGGCATGAGAGCCTAACTACTTAAAAAGCAACGAGGTTACACACAGTTTGAGTGATGAAGGACGACGAAAGGAGGAAGAGAAGGAGGGACGGGGGGATGGAAGAACGGCCGGGTAGGACAAGGGGTGACGAAAAGCGTGGCAGAATGGAAAAGCTTGGGGTATTCCTATGCACAAGTTGTTCCATGTACTTATAATGTCGCTGCCCAGTTCCTTGAACATTAACAGTTCAATTAATAAGTATTCCTTATACCTGTAACACACAACGTACATAAATGATTGAAATACAAAAAGCCATAAATGAACATAGGATTTTGGTTTTTGGTTTGCCTTGCCTCATAGTCACTGCTTTTCATCCGGGACAAAGGAAGGTGACAACCAAACAAATAAAAACAAGCGAACAAACAAACAAAAACAAAAACAAAATCAAACAAACCAATAATTCGTTCGAGATTTCTGCGGTCACGGCTTTATTGAAATTTTTTAAAACCGTCTTTTTGTTCAAAATGATAGAATGCAAACTTGGACGACATAGCTTCAGCCACAGCCTGATCGATGGAGAGAGGAATACCACACGAAGTATAGTTTGTAACTGAAACTTGAAACAGAGACAATTAATTTTGGTATTTAAATTTAAAAAAAAGAAACGAAAAAAACCTAAAATGCCTCAATAAACAGCACAATCACTTAATGAGCTGCCATCTTCCTTTGCAGTCTCCGGGACAAGCTGTCACAATCTTCCCCAACTGAAGAGAGCGTTGAAACAGAAGTGCTTGTCCAAATAGAGCAGAACGATGTACAGTCCGCACCTTCAGAGTTCAGCACATTGGAAATACAAGTAAGCGATTATACATGTAGTAAAGTCTGCCCTAATTCAATTTCCCGGATCAAAATATAACCGAACTAGGTATATACAATGAGCAAGACGTCACGTGCTTGTTGTTGGTTCTTTCCTTGTAATTTGGTATCTAGGGAAGTGTTCTGTCTGTCAGTTAGAAGGCGTCAGTGTCTGTTTAAATGGTAACATAACAATCAGTTCGCTTTTTTTCCATTTATTTGATTTGATCTTAAGTGTCTGTTTTTATTTGCAGCCGACAGTGCAGCATGTTGTGGAAACGCAACCCAACGTACACTATTTGATCGATTTTGACGATGGACAAGATGTTGATATTGATCAAGTTGACAGGTTCGACTTTTCATCCCATAATATTTTCAGCCTGAAATACGCGTCGCAATACAGAAACTCTCTTCAGACTTTCTAAGACTGGCTTAGTGAGATTTCTGTTGTTAAGCCTGCTTTGACAAACATAGGATTTATTTCACGTGAGCCGTTATTTTTTTTTTTGCTTCATATACATGCACTCTCGTATAGTCTCAACACCAATCGCGAGATGTTTGTGCGCAACCACATTTGCACACAGAGTCTTCATTTCTGAAATGAAATTTCGATCGAAATTGCCAACAAAAGCGAAATTACACTGAAAGGTCGCAAGACTGCAAAGAAGTAAAATACATGAATTCCGTTTGCATTACTTTTGCTCAGTACTATAATACCGGTAATGATGTCTCCCAGTAGTTTTAGAAAACGACCTCATTAAAAGAGTTAAACAGCCCTTTTGACTGTTTATTGACAAATTTCTTTCTTTTTAACGTACTCATTTCGTTTTCAGCTCGGACAAAGAGGCCGAGAAAGACTCTAAACTTGCTAAGTTACAGGACAAAAGAAACGCCATCGTGCTTGTCTTAAGAAATGGCTCACAAAAGTTGGACAGCTTAAGATCTAGGGGAGCACCAAAAGATTTACAGGAAGTTAAAGAGCAGCAAAACATTGTTAAGGTAAAGACATGAGCCAGAAAACAAGTCTTGAATATTCGTTGTGTAAATTATAATGTTAAAAAAATCACCCAGATTAATACAAAGACACTCGTTATAGAACTGAGAAAATCCAACACTTCAGTACTATACATACATATCTTCAGTTTGCAGATTGTCTTGTTTTAAAATTTTATGCTTTTTTTTTTTTTCAGGAATGTGATTCTCAATTGAAGGCAGGCGAGCCTCTCTTCCAGGACGTCATATTATACGGACGAGAGCTGACGCAAGACGATCTATTTGACGAAAACGAGAAAGAAAACATGGCACGTGACATGGCCCAGCTGCAGGAAAACTATGACGATCTGAGAAACTTTATTGATGACGAACAAGAGAGGTTTGCTTCCTTTTCTGTTACGATACCGGCAATCCACATGCATGTCTACCTTCTCTTCACCTACTTGAAACAAATTTAGGGGCTAGATCAAGAGAATGCTAAGACTGATCATTACATATACACTGTACATGTTTATTTCTAACGTCTCTTGGGAACAAACGTGGATTCATACGGCCAGAAATTGTCGGCCGCCGGTTACAGGAACACAGAAACACAAATTGTCCTTGATATAATTTTTATGTCCCGGTTACTCTATAGCCTATTATAAAAAATACTTTTTTATTCAATCATGCCAAAAACTAAGTGACAAAAATGGAATTATCATTATCATTGAAATTCATAATAATCCTGGATAGATAGCTTCTTTCTCTTCAAGTATATATTTTGTACTTACTTAGTTTTTGTCACTGTTTCATTATTTAAAGCCTTGATGACCTTTACGTGGAGATGGAAAAGCGAAACAAGATTCGGGATTGGGAGTTGAAACGAGATGACTTGAACGACAAACTTGACTTATGCGAGGAAACGTTACGCAGTCAAAAACAAGATCCAAAGCCTGATGATTTTAAACCGAGCAAAGAACGTTTAGCTGCAGCAAAGGTGAGTTTAGCACTCGTTTCTGTGTGAACTTTCGAATGATTTAATTTATTCAACGGGAATTTTGGATCTGATAATGGTGTTAGTTTACCGTAAAGGTAATGAGATGCCCAGAGGAAAATAGAGCCCTCAGACACTGTCAAACTGATACTTCAACATGTCTTTTTTACGCTGTCTTTCTCACAGGCTTTGTCCGATGAGGTCAGTGCCCTTGAGCCGGAAGTGACAAGAGTTACGGACGGCGGAAATAATCTTTTACAAAGTGAGAATCTTGATGCAAATCAGAAAGATCAATTGGTAAAGGACGTACATGATGTCGAACAGAGATACGAGGATCTCAAGAAGAACACCATTGATGAAGTAAAGAGGTAATGTCCTTTGGGACGATTGTGATAACAATCGTGCATAGGATTTCGTGTTTAAACTGGTTTTTATTCTAAGTCATCTGTAATCGCTTTACATATTGTCATCCTAGTTCTAACCCAGTAGGGTCACTGGGGAGAACGGTGTTGTGCTGATTTTATGATTCTTGTAAAAATAAAACTCATTGATCATGACTATTCTTTTACTCGACCAGTTCAACGGGTTTTTTTTAGAATGTTTAAAGTTAGCTTCGGCTGTCTCCTGACGTGTTTTCCATAACTTTACTGGCGGAAAGGGGAGTTTCGAAAAGACTAACCACTACATTAATTTTTAATTGTTGATCTTATAGACTTGAGGACGCAGTTTCTCGGGAAGACACTGAAAGAACGGTAAAGCTGGATAAGTGGCGCGAGATTAAAGAGAATACATCAAGGATAATAGTTGACGGCCGATCAAAACTTGATGGGATTAAATTGAAGGATCCTCAAACCGCCCCTGAAATACAAAAAGGGTTACAGGAGCTACAGGTGAAAAACATTTTATATTGATGTGGCTAGGTCAGCAAAGGTTGATTTGTTTCTTTTAATTACGAGCGCACTCGTCCACTCGGTCACTCGGTACTCGATCACTCACTCCCTTGCTACCTCCTCTTCGTCACCTCCTCGCGCTATCTCCTCTTCGTCAAATTCAGTTGTAAGGCTTCCATTCTCTATTTTCCAATTGCTCATAATGCACTCTGTATGCCCCCCAAATTTTGCATAAACTGTTGTTGTGAAATGCTCTTAGGAATATGCAGAGCTTCCAAGAGTACTTCACAACAATAGTTTATGCAAAATATGGGGGGCAACCAGAGTGCATTATGGGCAATTGGAAAATAGAGAATAAGTGAGTCCTTTGTGCGTCTCCAAGTGACCCAATCTTTTGTATATAAAATATTGTATGTGAAATATACATGAGGTTAGTAGACTTCTGTGGGAATCTAAAACACGTTTACATCCAATTATAACTCTTCCTTATAGGAATGTACGAACGACATCGTGTCTGCTTTTCCTGAGATTCAGTCTGGTTACGATTACGGTAATGAGCTTCTTGGGGATAAACAGCTTAGTACAGAGGAGAAGAATGAAATAGAGCAGGACATGGACAACCTTGGACAGGAATTCCAAATTCTACAAAAAGACATCAACGACGAGCAAGATAGGTTAGAAATGGTCCCGATTATGAGTGTAAATGTAGCATTTTTAGCTTTTATAATTTAACTCAATTAGCATCTAATGCTACTGTCATTTAATTCTGCAGCGGCTTCTTATGTGACCATTGTTGTTCGCTGGAACAATTGAACAATGGATGGATGGATGATTGATTGACTGACTGACTGACTGATAGATTAATTGATTGATTGATTGATTGATTGATTGATTGATTGATTGTTTCTTGTCTGCCTTATTGTAGGTTGAGTGCCTTGTTGTCAGAAGCGTACGCAGAGGATGAAAAAAAGCTGGAAAAGATGAAGAAATGGACGGACTGGCGAGACAAGTTGAATTCCAAATATAAAAAGACCAGAGGAAAGTTTAACAAAGTCAAAGGTCAAGGAATTCCTAAGGAGCCAAAGAAAGTACAAGAACAGCTTGAAATCACACGGGTAAGTCATACGAATAGCCATGATTAAGCGTTTTATAATATTTTAAAAATCAGTAGTATGTGTTTCCAATAAAGGGGAAACGTTTTTCCTTAAGAACAGAGTTCATTGGTGGCTGTGTGGAAACCAATTTGGCCTCTGTGGCGTCTCTTGAAAACAAGAGACGGGCACGGAAAGGTGGAAAATGTAGCGTACGATTGTTCATTGTCGAGAATGCAAAGCTCAATAAGGTTATTTCCTTTTTAACTACGAGACAAAACCGTATGCATGTGGAGAACTTTTGTCGTTTTCCCTAACCTCTTCTATTGGTTTAACGTGCTTCATTACAGCCAAAAACAATTCAACAAAATATTTAAAAAGTGATCACTTACGATTCTGAAAATCCGTTTTGACCATCGTTTACTCAAGCTTATGAATGCCTTGAGAAGGAGTGTAAGATCTTTATCGTTATATTCCAACACCGATGGCCCTTGCGGTTACAGTGCAGGCGCTTTATCAAATTAGGTATGAAGCTACTGTGAGATGGTTAATTGAGAGTTCATTAAAACCACTAGGAGTGATCAATGCGAAACGATGAATAATTGAAGCGAATAATATACATGTATTCATCCTTTTAAATTGAGTTGATTTGTTCCCACAGGAATGCTCATCTGAGATCGCAGAATCAGTACCAGAGATCCAGGATGCGTTTAAGTACGCTGACAAACTGATCGGTGACAAAGGTGTTGATCCGTCGGGCAAGGAGGCTATACAGAAAGATGTAAAAGAGATCGGAGAGGGATTTAAGAACCTTAAATTGGAATTGAATGATTACGAGAAAGAGTAAGTTTCGGTCACCAGGTACGACTGTCAATCGGGACAGCAAATTTACACTCATATCCTTTGCGGCTAACATATTAGTGAATTATTTGATATTTTTTCCGAATCTTCTTTTTCAAGGTTAGAGAGCTTGAGTCTGAAACAAGACCAAGAGAAAGTAGAGAAAATTGAAAAGTGGGAATTATGGATTATTCGAATTAGAAAACTACAAGACCAATGTCAAGAAAAGACAGAAGCCCTCAAATCGACTGGTGAACCACAAAACAAGAGGGACGTCGAAGAGCAAATGATCCTAGCAAAGGTTAGTCAGTATTTGTCAGGGAACGTCAGGGTAAACCAGGATCACAGTGATTGTCTAATCGGTTAAAAGGCTGCTCATGCATTGTGTTGAAGAGGAGTGATTTTAAAGTAGTCTGCATCCGGCTAAAGCTGACAAAACAAACACGTTGACGTAGGGCCAACAATCGTTGCTTTTTGGCATTGTTCACAGGTCTTAACATACCACAGTAGTTTCAGTGCAAACGTAAGAAAATCTTTCTCTTATCCAATCTTTGAGCTTGCTCTCAACCAATCTTTAGAAGCATTACCCCAGCAGTTCCATCTACTGTACGTTAAAAAAAAAAATTCAACAACAAAAAACAACAAAAGAAAGAAAGGAAAGGAAACCAAACTCCTTTTTATTGATGCAGGAATGCAAGGTAGAGTTAGAGGCCGCAAAGCCCGTGATCCATGAGGGTCTTGACTATGGAAAGCTGTTACTGGATGATAATGTCATCGATGACGATGTAAAGGCCGAGATAAAGAAAGACGTGAATGACGTAGAATATAATCTGGACAAAATGGAGAAGGATAACGCTGATAAGCAGGGCAGGTAATAAACGGTTAAGCCTTATGTCGCAGTGACAAGAGAAGCATCTACGTTAGTCGATGAATAGCCATTCAGTTTAGTGAACGAATATCATACCCCCTCCGTGAAATCACCAGGAAGGGTTAGTCCTTTTTGTAAGGGGACTGTGTGGAAGCTATCATTCTTGTTCACTTGGAGCAAAGATGAATCGGGAGCTTGCATGAAAAATGTAAACAGTTTGTCTGTAATTGGTCGCAGAGGAGCCATAGACCCCTTTCATAAATGGCTGCCAGCCATAGACCCCTTTCATAAATGGCTGCCAATTATAAATTCTTTTGTAAGTATTAAAATTAGCCTGACTAACCTCGTTTTTGAGTTGATAATTCAAAAGAATTTTCACTCCCAAACGAGTTTAGTGAGGCTAATTTAAATGCATACAAAAGAATTTTAAATTGGCAGCCATTTATGAAAAGGGTCTATAGGTGTCTAAGTTTCAGCCTTTTACATGAAAATATGTTGGTTTATACCGACACACGCGTATGAGTAGACCTTGATTTAGCGAGGCCTGGACTCAGCTGCCTTTATATCTCGCCACTTATGTATGACCTTTGATTCAATCCCTCTTGTCATAATCATTTACTTTGTACGGATTCGCAAAGGTTGGAAGTTCTCGCCGTCCAGTATGAAACTGACAAGAAGGATAAGTTAGGGAAATGGGAGACTTGGAAGGTGAAACTAAGATCAATTCTTGCCTTGAAACGAGGCCATTTGGACGAACTGAAGGCCGAGGATCCCTCAAACAACAACGTTGAGGAACTACTAGCCAAGGCTAAGGTATTAATTTATAACCATAAACTAAATATAACAGATAATAGATAACAATTTGACATCGTTTGTAGATTTATCAAACTTGGTTTTTGATCCGTGGTGCAAATGCCAATCTTAGAAGCCCTTCCCAAGCCATTTCTGTTTCAACAGTCTGATCAGCCGTCTGCAGACATTGTTGAGATTCTTGCGCCATGTTGTGACCAAACGAATTCGACACGGTGGACTGTTCCGTAAGGATTTTGCAATGTTAGACCATGTTGGGAGGTTGTTTCTTCAATTAAAGTTTGGTCGACAGCTTCTTACATGTCCCGAGAGAGTATGCTCGAAACTATTTTGTCAAAATCATGGTACAGTTTCAACATAGTGATTAAATATGTTGTTTCACTCCGCTGTTACAGTAGAAAGTGCATTAACCAGGCCAAACAAAAGATGTCCGTGTTAAAAGTTGGTTTTAAATGCCTCACATTACAAGTTTATTTAATGCTGGAAATGCTCGCCCTTCCAGATCGTACACTTAAAACGAAGACCACTTTTTTAAACTCACTAACACGGAATGACGACAACCTCAGAGTTCTCTGTAAGAAAAGTAGCACGTTGCGCAGAGTCACTGAGTTTTTATTGCACGGCGGGGCCTGACTGATTCTTTCGTGTCCAACAGGATTGTGAAGACAGTCTACAGAGTTCAGAACCTGAAATAAGGTTTGCTTTAGACTATGGCGAGCAGTTGGTTGACGACGATCTCACTGATTCAGACGAAAAGCAAAAGATTCAGGAAGATGTGATCGACATGGAACGAACCCTGAAGGGTCTTAAAGAGGAAGCCGCTAAAGAAAAAATAAGGTATGGTGCATACCTAAGGTATATTTATAATTTCCGGAGTCAGTACGTTTTGGTCAAAAACAGCGTAATCATTGCGCGTTCTTTATGAACCTTCTTTGTAGGCTATTTCTTGCACAACTTTAGAGAAGTAAAAAAAATTAATCGCGTTTAGAGAAAAGTCACCCTAGCGATACCTGGTTCAATGAATTCGACATATACGCGCTACATTAGAATTGATCTGCATCTTTACCTGTACCTCTATTATTTAAGACTTCCAATCTAAATGGCCTTGTTTCCTTTTTTTGTTTGTTTGTTTGTTTGTTTGTTTTCTTATGTTTGTAACTCTTTTCAAGGCTGGGGCAAATATATGTCCGACAAAATGAGGAGAAGGAGCAGAAGCTGAAACAGTGGGAGATATGGATGATTCGTATAACCGAGCTAGAGAAAAAGTGTCAGGAAAAGCTTGGAGATCTCAAGTCCAAGGGAGAGCCGCAAGATCAGACAGAAGTTGAAGATCAGATTGTTCTAGCCAAGGTTAGTTTTTAATAATGATTTAAATTGAAGAATTCTCCATACCTTATCGTTCATTCTGTAAGGATTTGACATTTTATACGAGTGCATCGATGAAGGCAAAGGTACAAGCCTCGAACAATGAGTATATGGTTGGGTTGCCATCTTAGCGCGTTTCTGTTATGTAATAAGACAACTACTCTCACATACTGTTGGTCATCCCTTGGCTTGTCTGCATACTTCCATTTCTGACCTGCATGACAGGCGGTTTGATGAGGGGTTGGGGAAGGGGGGACGAGGAGGAGGGTAGCGCGACCGCAATATAAGAGCGTGAAGCTCGAGGGCTAGCTCGGATTGCGAGATTGCGCCAACGAAAATCTGCAGGCTAGCTTACTCTCCAAAGGTCACAAAATTATGTGAATTTATGTGTTGCTTTCTTTTCATTCTTTTGTCGCATACTACGCATGCTGCTTCTGTTAGATGCTGTATTTTAAGTCAGGTGTATATTCCCTTCATGTCAGGAATTTCAAGAGGAGTTACAGTCTGCCAAACCCGTGATCACCGATGGTCTTGAATATGGATCGCACCTGCTAGAAGATGACTTGATCGATGAAGACAACAGGGCAAAGATTAGGCAGGACGTCCATCATCTCGAAGGAGACCTCGTGAAACTGGAACAGGCTAATGACGATGAACACAAGAGGTATCACCTTAAGTCTTGTGAAACATGTTACCGGGACATTATTCCACTTGCTTTCTTCCTTTGGTCTGACTGTACGTTGCGTTTCCTATCCTTTCTTCGGTATTGCGCTTACCACTAACCAGTGATTTTCTTCACATATGGAAAGGACATATAGGGATTACCATTGCATAGAGAAGCCCGTACATATTATTAAGGTGTTTCTCGATAGCTGCTGCAACAAAGATAATTCAAAATAAAATTGAGCATAGAAAAAATTGATAAAATCTAAGACAATGTTTACTGCGATAGCCACGTACCGTCCGTGACATTGATAACTAGTATTAGCTAAAAACTCGTCATTAATAAAGTCTAGTTGTAGTTTTAATTTAGCAAAACACCTACTAAGAACGTACATGACCTAACGTGATCTTTTAGTAACTATGTACTTATGTTGTTCGGAAAACTTTACAGATTGGAAGAAGCTCTTCAATTACATGGTCAAAGGCAAAAATTGAAAAACTGGGAGAACTGGACCACTCGCATCAAGGAGTTGATGGGCGATTGTGAAGATAAGCTGGCAGACCTAAAATCAAAGGAGGAACCAAAAGATGGAAAGGAACTTGAACAGCAAATTATCTTAGCCAATGTAAGATCTGGAATCTGTTGTCTTTGTGTGTTTCCTTTACAGGGACAATGTTTTTGTTTGTTTGGTTGTTTGGTTGGCTGTTTTTGGTATTATAACGTATTTAATTGGGCTAAATCAAGTATATGCACACCTTTTACAAACCACGGCTATTTTCATCGGTGTTTTCCCTTTTTTCTTTTCTTCTTTTCATCCTCTTACTTCATTTCATATCCTAGTGTACTTCGCTAAGACACATTTAGCTACTCTGCTGCTGCCTTTTAAAGGTATGGGCGGAGTAAAGAGAAAATACAACTAAATTCATCTCAAACTATTTAAAGCTGCTGGAAAACAATTCAAGCAGTCGTCCTAGCGAGACTAGCAACCCATAACTAGAGCAAGTTCTTGAGAAATATATGAGAAGATATCCGTCTCGTCTGTTGATCGTATCCCACTTACTAGTTTATGTTGTATGTAGGAGTGCAAAGATAAACTGCAGGCATCGAAATCCGAGATGAGTGACGGCTTTGCATATGGAAAGGAACTTTTGGAGGACGACGCCCTCGATGACGGTGTCAAGGCGAATGTCAAACGGGACTTAGATCAGCTGGAGGGAGACTTCTTGAGCATGGAGCGAGCCAGTGATGAAGAAGTTCTCAGGTAAACAACATATAGACGCGATTGTTCTGACAATGTCGTAAATTATGTCTCAATTTATAACGTTTGCCAAGATGGCCGTTAAAGAGTTAAAGTCAAAATATGGAACTTTCTTATGATATTATGGGCTCATACCAATGCAAAATGAATTTTTTGCTCTACTTTTTCATTAAGCGGCACCTGAACTCCATACATGTAGTCGGTAGCAAAAAAATCTCAAGATTTTATCTCAAGACTTTATCGATACAAGGAGCCTTATCTTTCATAGTACAGAGTAGCCAGGTGCAAGACTGATACTGTGAATTCACAACTAGCTAGCGAGAAAACCGATTTGAATAATTGCATGCAAAACGCTCATTCCCAAAATTTCCACTGTATTTGTGAAAAGGACCTTTGTCCCAGTTTAACTATGCGACTGTTCTGTCAAAAATAAGCTGAGCTTCGCAGTCGATCCTGATAAACGGCCATATCCGTTGTAAAATTAACTTTTTGTTTTGTGCTGTTCGTACATAGACTGCAAGGACGCTTAGAAGCAATAAACGCTGAAACGAAAATTATGGAGGACTGGCGTGAGAAATGCAACATCGTAGAGACTCACATGGACGCTGCTGATGCAATAATACAAGAAGGAAAGAAAGCAAAGAGTCACGATGAGATAGAAAGCTGTTACAACAAGCTGAAGGTGTGGGTCTGTTTCATGTGCATAAGAAGACCGTGCCATGGTCTCATTTGAAAGATAAAAATGTGACAAAATTTTTGGTCGTTGTATATCAAAAACTATATAATAGGTGAGAAATGGTAGCGATATTATATCGCGTGTTATTAAATATAGAGTGATTTTCCATTGTACTTGTTATGTTTGTGGATGTTTCTGCTTCTGACGCTGCTCATAGTTGCTTGGGACAACTTCAAGATCAGTTTGAGCTTATTGCGAACGTGAGGTTTTCTTTTTGGTTAGACTGGTTTTGCAAAACTTAACTCACGGCAGTCACAATATTTTGTCAGGGAAAACATTAGCTACGCAATAAACTCGTAAAAATTCAAAGGAAATTAAATCAGAATAGGCCATTTCCGAGATACATTCAAAACAAATCTAAGTCCCTCAAAATGAGTTTGTCTTCCATGAAAAAGAACCTGTAGAGGGAACACATTTTCATATGAATGGTTTTGCAAGAAGACTCTTTTGACACAGAGGCAAAAGGCAAACTCGAGAATGGCCTATTATACATAAGCGGCACCGAGGGCGGAAAAACGCAAATTACGGAGTCGTTTGATTGCTTGAATGAGTGACTCAGGGCTTAAAGCAAAAGCAAAGGTCTGTGGTAGTCAAGGAGAAATTTTATGCATTTTTTTTTTCTTATTTTGTCACGAGATATTTCGTTGTTAGGTGAAAATTATGTAAATGCGCTGTAAAAAACCCAGTTCTGTATTCTTATCGACAATACAGCAATGAGTCAGGTCAAGAAAATAATGTAATTGCTGGCTCATCTTTGGGTTTACATGCAGTTTGAAAGACAGATTTTAATTTGTTTCATTCCTTTAATTTAGTGTACTCATTATTCATTTTGGCATGTTGAACTTTAGGACCTAACAAAGGACCTTGGTGATACCGAACCTGAGTTGAATGACACTTTAGATCACGGCAGAAAGTTGTCCTCAAACAAAGACCTGAGTGACGGTAGTCGTCAAGCTGTTTCCGATGATGTTGTTCTCCTGGAAGAAAAATGGAAGGCCGTCATGAAAGTATCCCAAGAGGAATACGCCAGGTACGTCCATAGCTCGTACTGAAGGCTGAAGCGTACCGCCTGACCAATAGTAGAAAAACAAATAGATTCTGAACGATTTTTATAATGCTTGCTGTTAGCGATCTATTCAGTGGGATAATATAAAGCTCGATTGATTTTGAATGTGCATTATTCAATGACGTGTTTCGTTCAGCTGTTTTAACTTTTGTGAGTTATTGCAGACTTGGAGTCGAACTTGGGGCTTCTCAAGCAAAACAAAGAAACATAGCGACTTGGCACGAGCGATGCGACACTCTCCATGAATGGGTGAACGACAAATACGTAAGGCTGCGTTCCCGACCGACCTCACCTGAGTCATCATTTGGAGGAATAAAAAGACAGCAAAGCGTCATCGAGGTAAGCTTGCATGTGGACTATAAATAACAAGTATTTCCTCATTTTGGCCCATGTGTTTTTTCAAAGGAAGTGTTTACATTTGGTTTCATTTTACATCGTAGTTCGTTATGATTCCAGCAAACGGTTTTGAGTTTGGCACGGGTTTCGTTATGACCTGACTGACTGTTAGTTTTAAAATTTTTACTCCCTCTTCCGTCTAACGCTTTGTTTTGATAGACCGCGATAGAAAGTACATAGCTTAATGTAGAAATTGTAAATCTACAGTAGACGAGTTATTTTGTTTTTGTCGTCGTCGTCGTCGTCGTTGTTGTTGTTTTTGAGAAGGAGGTAGCCTGTAATAATATGACTGAGAGACTTTCTTTATGACGGTTTGAAACGTTTTTCCAGGTACTCTGTTCTGATTGATTCGCATTTGACTGTCTGCTTATAGGATTTAGTTAAAGATTTGGTGACTAAACAAGGTGAAGTAAACGAAACCATTGACGAGGGAAATCAGATTATCGACGACGATTCCATCCCTGAAGGAGAAAGGAAACAAGTCCACGAAAAGATGATCGCACTTCATGACGACTGGAACAAACTGGCTAATTTGACTTCCGGGAAACAACAAAGGTTGGTTGGTCGAGATATGGAACTTTACAAAGAAAATGTATTAACTACTTCTAATTGTATCTTTCTAGCCGAGGAATGCACTACTATTTGTTTCAAATGTAATGCTTATCTTTGTGACTTAACTATCCATATTCTGCTTTGCTCTTACGAAGAATGAAAAAGACTGAAAGATCTTCATAGCAAACGTATTTGTTTGTCACACTAGCTTCAATTTTCGCGTGGGTTTTAAACTGTAAGGGGACAAGGAAGTTGTTTGATTAAAGCTGACCTGAGTTCAGGCTTTTGTCTCCATCTATCTCAGCTCACATCACAGCGTTTGTTGTTTCTAGTGTCCAAGTTCTACTTCTTGAAAAGGAACAGCAACACTTGGACAAGACCCAAAATTGGAGAAGAAAGATAGATCCTCTCATGATGTGGATTTCATCAGCGGAGAACAGAGTGAACACCCAGTTTGAAATTGCTCCAGATCTCGACACCGTGAAGAAGCAAAAAAATGATCTTGAGGTAAATCTTCACATGCCTTTATTCTTTGAAAATTATGTTAGTATTTAAAAAGAACTGTCTCTAAGCATTTCCCTAAGGATACATTCTATGGTGTTGATAGTCCATCAAATCCAAATTAAGGAGCATAAGAATAGATAATCTCACTCTCTTAAATGACCATCATTTAGTCTTAAATTTTTCGGAGTTCCTAAAGCACATTAGACGTCATTGAACATTTGCAAAATGAAGCTTTGGTTTGACTGACCTTCTGAATGATTGATTAATTGATCGATACAGGGATTCGTTGATCGGTTGATCGACCGATCAAGTTACTGGCTGATTGGCTTTATGAGAAATAGATTGATTGATTGATTGATTGATTGATTGATTGATTGATTGATTGATTGATTGATTGATTGATTGGTCACTGCAGGATTTCAACACCGAGATGTTATCCCATCAACGCGAAGTTAGCGACGCTCTGGAGACTGGGGACAAACTTTTGAAAGACTCTGAACTTCCAGAGGATGACAGGACCGCAATACAGAAAGAAGTCCTGGATCTTGGTCACCGCTGGGAGAATCTAGAGGAGTTAGTCTCGTGGAAAACCGAAAGGTAGTAGGATATTTGTCATATTCGTTAACTGAGCTTCATCATTCTAAATGAGTAAGTCTAATAAGCAATTTCTTTGTCTTTTTGTCACTTTCAGTAGATCTATAGCTGCATTTGGTATTTTTGTCCGTGTTTTTGTACAATACCATGATGAAAAGGTCGATACCTCCCTCGAGGGAGAGATCGAGGCAAGAACACGATAATGCAAAAGAAAGATGTTTGGAATGTTTTGTGAAAATCCTCGGTGAATAAAGGGTTTTCGGCGCTTTCTATGAACAATATTCATAACTGAACTGACGGGCATAACAAGTTAATGCTTCCCCGTTGAGCCTCTTTGCCGATTTAAACGAGACCATGCTTTCTCTCTTATCCCAGAATTGATGACACGATTCAGAAACTCAAGATGCAGCAAGAGGACAAACTGCAAAAGTGGCACGAGGGCGTAGATGAAGTCAATGTATGGGTGACAAAGATAAGAGTAAAGGTTGAATCGCCGATGAGACTTGCAACTGATGTGGACTCCGCTTTAGAACAAATGGACGACTTTCAGGTTTGTTGCTGTTATTTTTATTCACATAGTGTCTTGCGGCAGAAGCCTTTCTGTTGCCATTGTGCCTTGATTAGGAAATTACTCAGCCACATTAAAATCTCCATTTGCCAAAAGTGGTCAGCCAGCAGATATTCGCTGCCTTTACGGCGCGAAAAAATTATTTAGTTTTTTTTTTCTTGCTCTCCAAACTTTCGGGTGCTTTAATTACTCGAGAGATGCACACTGAGCATGAACTAATTATTCGTTAAACTTGGAAGTATTTTTGTGGAAGCAGGTAAGTTTGAAAAATGCCAAGTACTCCTCGCATGATCAAGTCCCCCGATGGCAGCTGCATCAGTTTCAGAAAAATAAAACAATGTTGAGACTTATTTCAGAGTTAAATACATGTAAGTTTGCCGTTTGTTCCCATCGTAAAAAAGGACGTTATCAAAGATGCTCCGTTGTATCAAGAAAAAGTCACCTATCTAAATGAGTTCAGTGGCAACCTAGTGTCCGACCCATGTCTTGGCGAAGAAGAAAGAAGAAATGTGCGCGAGGAAACTGTGATCTGCAATGAAAACTGGAACGATCTGGTTAACCTCGCCAATGCTCGACAAGCCAGGTAACTGAGTATTCCCTTTGCTGGCCATATTGTTTTTACATTACCTTGATAAATAGTCTGTGCAGACGGCGTACAAAGGGAACTGGGACAAGTGAAGAAGTTGGGCGCGAGTGAGAAGGAAAGAGCTCTCAAATTCCCCCTCCTACCTTGCCTTTTTACGTCTATTAGTCCAATAACGCCATCGTAAATGCAATAGGTTGAAGTTACTCACTTTGCGTGGCTTCAGCATTATCCTAAACGGCAAAAATGTAATTTATGATTAGCTCTGGAAGAATCATTACTGATAATGGTGGTGGTGGTGGTGGTGGTGGTGGTGGTGGTGGTGGTGGTGGTGGTGAGCGTACTGACACAAGTAGCGTCGAACTGTTTCAGCTGTTAATACACGTTAAGGGGGATCTCTAGTACATTGAGACTTGCGGTTGGAAATGCACGAAAATATTTCAGTCTACTTCAATCAGTAAAATTTCTTGATACTTTCCAGTTTGTATTTTTAATGCAGCAAGCTTAAGCTCTTTTTTCTCTTTTAAGAATGGAGGAAAATCTTGACAAATTAGAACGACAACAACAGGATACTTTGGAACGCTGGAGGATTCGTTCAGAAAGATCGGGACTGGCGTTAGATAAGCTGGAAGGCCAAATATCAGTTATTGATGATCCAATAGGAAATAACCTAGAGACAGTAAGGAGGCAGGAAGATGCGTTTGAGGTAGGCTCGGAGTAACTTGTATTTGTCTTATCTTGACCTGCATTCCATGCGGTACCTAAGTAAGACAGGTTACGTGTTACACTAGCCTCCTACTCGGACACTCTTAGGGCTCGTCACGCAATCTTCTTCGTCCTCTTGACGAACCCAAAGAGCGTCTGCGTAGGAGACTATTGTTGCACATGCTTTGATGAATCCAAGTCACTGTACCAGTCACAGGACGACGGGTTCTATTGACACCAATTATTCAGCCTAAAGCGGTTTTGGTTTATTAACTGGAACCATTGACATTCAACGTTCTTTGTTAAAAAGGTTTATTTCTGTATTTATCAAGTAATCGTGGAAGATATTATAACTGTGTATGTTTAGAGAATAACCTTTTTTATCAATGCCAATTGTATCTTTGTCAACTTCTGGTGTTGCTCTGTTTTCGTAGATATTTGCAAACGAAGTGGAACTGAACACGCCTCAGATGATTGACACAATTGCATTAGGCGAGAAAGTCAGGAAGGATCCAAAGCTCACCCAAAAACGCAAAGATGAGGTGGACGAGCATCTCGATTCATTGACAGCACGCTGGGACAGAGTCAAGGATTTTATGGCGTTAAGAAAGGAAAGGTATGTAGAGAGATATAGGGTGCATATCGTTTAGTTACCTTTTTAACAAATAGTAATAATTTTTCATAATACTAATAATGCATTCTTTGTTCGAGTAGACCTTGACTTCTAGTGATAACAAAATACTGTTTATGCAGATGAGCAGTGTTTGTTTTCCTTTTGAACATTGTCGCCACTGTCTTCGCTAAGTTGTCATACGGTTGTTTTTATCCTTACGCCTTAAGGAAAGCCATCCTTTACTTTACCGTTGCTTAACTCGGGTTCTCTTTTTTCCTACGTACAATATTCAAGGCTTGGCGAAGCTTCTAAAAGGTTGCAAAGGGAGAGGAGAGACAAACTTCATGAATGGGAGGAAAGACTGAGCAGTTTCGACAGCTTTTTGCGTAAAGCAGAGAGGGAGACAGAGAGACTCGAACCAATAGGAGACGACTTGGACACTGTCAAACGACAAAATGAGGACTTCGAGGTAAGATTTTTTTTATTCCTAGGAAAGAGTTTTCCTTTCTACAGAACGTATGGGTATTGATATTTTTTCATGACTTCCGCGCCCATTTCCCTTTGTGAGACCCGGCGTGTGTGGAGTCTGGCAAATGATTTATAAATCTGGTGACATAGTCTGTTTGTGTAGCTGCTAACATGTTAGTTTCATGAGTGCTTATGACTCTCTGATGAAGGATCTTTCTCTTTCCTCCAAATATTAGCAGTCGGCGGGACTTCTTATTGGACAGCAGAAGAAAGTGTATGATTTTGAGAATTGCGCTGACGATTTAGCAACAGATCCCGCAATCGATCAAAAGTCCAAAGAGAGCATAGAAAATGACAAAAACAACCGTCTTGAGCGATGGGCGAGGGTCGTCGACAAGATTAATAGTCACCAGGCTAAGTAATAACAATGCTCTATATTGGAAGTACAGGTTATATCATAAGTATGGGTAATGAAATGGTCATTGTAAACCAGGCGCTGCATGCAGTTTGGTAACCTTGGAAAGCGAAAGTCACTTAGTAGTACACGAAAATCATTTAGCGACAACTGAACTTTTTCTGCCCCTGGTGTATGATTCAAGTGATTAGCGTTTCTTTAGACAATTATTGGATGGGGTTTTTGTGATATCCAGAATAATCAAGGTGCAGGTAGAGGTTATCAGCCGAAGCCAAAGGTTGAGGCTGATAAACCTTACCGTGACCTTGATTATTCTAGATATCACAAAAAGCGAATCTAATAATTGTTTTATTATACATTGAACGAAGTAAAAAATGTTTTGTCGTGTTTTTTGTTTCTTCGCTAACGGCAAGCAACACAAAGCGCGCGAACTTGACATGATTTCCCTTAGAAATTATGCAACGCGGTCACGCATGACACGAATATCCGTGACCTTGAGTGTCCTTGACATGATTATTGTATAATCTGCAGCTAGATGACGTCACAGGTGCTGATTTCGAAAATTCACTGTACGCTTTCGGCCAATCGGAAAAGGGATAACGAGTTCAATGTATAATAAAGTAGCTTATCAGTAACGAGGATTGTGGTTGTTATTATTCTTTGCGACAATAATATCTGAAAAGCAATACGCCTTGGAAAATCAAAGAAGAACAAACTTAACACTATTCTACATCAAACGTGAAAAAATGCCGCGAAGGTAATATAGTGTTACACCAGTATAATTACTTTTCCATGCATACAAGTTCTATCTCATTCCCCATGTATCTAAACAACTACAGTGAGCGTCAGTCTCCTCGTCGAGTTTAGAACGGTTGATTCGTAGTAGTATGCCGATCTAAATTCTTGTGGTAGGCCATTCAGCAAACACGTCCCTGAACGAAACATACAAGTAATAAAATTGTCATAATATTACTTACAGGCTCGAAGAAGAGCTTTTGAACTTGGAGAAAACTGAAGGGGAGTTTACGAGGTGGAACGACCAGCTTGTGACAATCCAAGAGGACGTTTCGAAAGTTGAAAGTATCTGTGAGCAAGAAATAGCTCCCGATCTGGAGACACTTGAACAGCAAAGAAAGGAGGCCAAGGTGGGTCTTTGATAGCGTGTTTTCTTTACACCATTTCCATAAGCAGCAACCCTTAACAAGGACGTAGAATTTCAATCTCAAAGACGCCTGTACGAGGATGAATAGCCATATTTTTTCAGTTGACGTTGTCCTTGAACGCAGTTTTGATTATCATACGGTGTGTTTGAACTATCAGAGAAGCATGGAAGTAAACAGGGCGTTATCCAAACACTCTCACTTATTTAACGTGAAATCTTCCTGTTTTCTTCTATCTTTTCTCTTTTCTTTTGCCTGATTACTTTCGATACTATAATGCTAATGCATTTCGTCATCTTTCTGCAGAATTTGAAAGAGGACGTGGCCCTGCTGGACCCTCAAATTGAAGAATTTCTCAAGAGCTCTGACAGTTTGCTCGATAATAGCGATTTACCTGACGAGGATCACCAGACGGTTGAGCGCGAGTCTGAATTGCTCGAGAAACGTTGGAACAAAGTAAAGAACGACGCTAATTCAAGAGAGCCAAGGTTTGTGAATACGATAAAATTACATTTAAGCGAACGAACTAAGGGTCAGGGCTTGAGCACTGTGTTCTTTAGTAAGACATAATTCTCTCACTGCCCCACCGCACAGGATTATCCACATGTACGGCTATAATATCAGCGAAATGTCAGTCGCGCACACTGGGATTGACCTGCAATGGCCATTTGATGTCACTTCGTACTGCAGAAGCCAGTACCAGTGCTATCTGGACCATCTGGTTTCAACAGACCTAATCTTAACTGTTTCTATGTTTCATTATCTTTTATGGCAGAATCGAAGAAGCGTACAGAACCGTACAGAAGGGTCAAAAAGCCTTGTTGGATGAATGGAAAAACTCTTGTAACTCCACTCTCAAGTGGATAGCTGATTCTTCTGCGCGTGTGCAGGCACAAGATCATACCGCTCCAGACCTCGACCACGCGCGGGCTCAGAAGCAAGAAATTGAGGTAGAAAAAAAATGCTTGTAGCAGTGATTTATTTAAAGCAATAAAAACAGCAGAAGAAACCAGTCAGGAAATACTAGTCTACTCAATGATAAATTTCTTAAAAGAACGAGAACAGGGAAATTTCATCAAATGTCCGGATTGATTTAATTTATTGTTTTTGTCCTTGAGCTGAGACAGACAATCTTTTTTATGTAGGATTTAATGAAGGAAATTAAACAATACGATAAACAGATGGATAAACTTGATCAACTTGGAGAAAAGATTGTTCACGACCCGAACATGCGTGACCTGGAAAAAACACTGGTAACTAACGAGAAAGCATCCATCATTGGACAATGGCAAGGACTCCTATCAAATACAGAAGCCACCAGAAACAGGTACGAGCACTGTCTGCTAAAATAGCTTTCCATGGAGTTTTAGATTTATCTAAGCAGACGCGTCAACGTAAATAAAAAGATACATTTTTTGACGTCTGGATTTGTAAAAGTTGCCAGGAAATGATATGGCCGGTAACCAATCAGGAGCCGAGAAAGACAATGGGCTATCGTTTGGAGAACAATGGATGCTATTGCTCATTAAATCCAAGATGGCGCCTTGAAAAATCGGACCAATCAGGAGCCGAATTAAGAATTCAAGATGGCGGCGCCCACAAAAGTCGGCCATGTTGGAAAACAGCCCACCAGCCTCGACGGAGGACTGGGATCGGTCTCACGGATTTCCATGGCGACACAAATCACGCCAGGGTCACGCAAGTGGCCATGATGAAGACTGAAAGACTTGGGTCCGACTGCAGCTTAGATAGGGTGGTACAAAGCATGGTGGGACAATGACCTCATCGGGAACCAATCAGAATGAATTAAAGTACTTACAGTGGTTGGCTTCCCCAGTCCCCCTCTCTTAAGGAGAGCACTAAATCCCGAGCGTGTCGATAAGTGGGGCACTCCCCGTGGTATTAATTTTCTCGGTAGAGATGAAAAAAGGAAGGGGGTACTTCCGAAAGTCAATGATCACACAGAATTGAAAATGAAAAAAACTATTTTTCATCACTGAACAAAGGGTAACAAATCCAGTAACTTACTTGTTTTCCCATGATCCCTTCCATTACGATTCAATTCTGTGTGATCATTGACTTTCGGGGGTACCCCCTTCCTTTTTTCACCTCTACCGAGAAATACCTCGGGGAGTGCCCCTCTCAGTCTTCATCATGGCCACTTGCCGGACGGACCTCTGTGGTTTAGGACTACAGGACACTGTAAGTATCGATTTTGAAGTTGCATGACATTATTTTGCGTGACCCTGGCGTGATTTGTGTCGCCATGAAAATCCGTGAGACCGATCCCAGTCCTCCGTCGAGGCTGGTGGGCTGTTTTCCAACATGGCCGACTTTCGTGGGCGCCGCCATCTTGAATTCTTAATTCGGCTCCTGATTGGTCCGATTTTTCAAGGCGCCATCTTGGTTTTGGAGAACAATAGCATCTGTTGTTCTCCAAACAATAGCCCATTGTCTCTCTCGGCTCCTGATTGGTTACCGGCCATATAAGCGTGCATTACTGCTAATGATATCCTTGCTAGGAACTGGTGTTGTTTCGTGGTGAGTTTGCGATAGTTACTCACCGTTATAGAAAAGATTTTTTCAGTTTTCACTAGCGTGTCGTAAAATGTCACGTCAGCATTCTGTCCCAAGAATACGCCATGTCACTCAGCCTTTTTAGCACCTTCTGTTGTAAAACCTTGGTTTTGTAAGAAGTTTGGCGAAACGATTTCGAAGTAACTTGAGTCAGTAATCGTGGTAATTCTTTACCTGAAAGATTGGATAAGCAAATTGAACAACTGGAAAGGGAGCAGCAGGAAAAGATGAAGATGTGGTCAAAAAAGACTGAGCCTCTGGAGACGTGGCTGGTTAAGAAGGAGACCATCGTGGAGTCTTACGAGCCAATCGGATATGACATCAGTTATGTAAAGGGACAAAGTGAAGATGCTCAGGTTGGTACTGATTCTCCCGAATCGTGTTCCATTTCTTGAACTCTCAGTCACCAGTAATGGACATGAAAGTTCTCCCAGTACATCACATACCACACAGGGAACAAAAATTGTGTGAATTTTTTTAACAAAACGTCCAATGATTCATATTGCGTATGTTTTTCAGGCGATGATCACAGACCTACTCCACGAGCAGCCGAAGTTCGCTGAGATGACGGACCTCGGTAACCAGCTTACAACCGAGCCTTGTGTAGGATTGGAGGAACGGGTCAGGATACAGAAAGAGATGCAGTCACTGCACGAGAGATGGGACGGTTTGTATGGATCAGCCACCTCCCGGCACGACAGGTAATGGCTGAAATTTTGAGAAGATATTCTTTGCTTAAAATAAAGTTATTTTGGATTAATAAATTGTGACATAAGTCATCAGTACGACGTTCATAGATATTTTCAAGTGTTACACCAAAAATCGTCTAAGTTATTGAACTGTTGAATTCTTACAATGGACTATTATTGCAAAAAAAGAGTATTTGTGGGGTTGCTTTGCTTTGCGTAGTCCACTCTTTAACACTGTTTCCATTTATTGTCCTGCTTAAACATATTGTATTATGGCCTTTGGATGGTTTTTGGAAAAATTTCGGTGACGAAAGCAACTATATTCTTGTACCTGAACAACTAGGTGTACCTCCTTTAGACGTATAGTCGTCGTGTTGTGATACGAAATTGGTATGGCATAGCTTTTGGTGAACCGCGTTACTTTTACTTTTTAAGGATTCAAGAAAGGCTAAGAATATTAGAAGACGAGCAAAGAAAGCTGGAGGAAGAAAGACAAAAATTGGAAGAGGAAGAAAGGCAGAGGAGAGCGGAAGAGGAGAAGAGACGACAGGAAGAGATTGAAAGAAGACGAAAAGAGGATGAGGAGAGAAGAAAACGGGAGGAAGAGGCAAGAAAACGCAGAGAAGAGGAAGAACGAAAACGGAAAGAAGAAGAGGAAAGGCTACGAAGAGAGGAGGAAGAGGAAAGGAAAAGGAAGGAAGAAGAGGAAAGAAAACGAAGGGAAGAAGAGGCGAGGAAAAGAAGAGAAGAGGAAGAGACAGCAAGGAAAGAGGAAGAAGAAAGACGAAAGCGCGAGGAAGAAGAAAAAAAGCGAAAGGAAGAGGAAGAACGTAAGAGGCGGGAAGAAGAAAGAAAAAAGAGAGAGGAAGAAGAACGAAAGAGAAGAGAGGAGGAGGATAGAAAGCGGAAGGAAGAACAAGAACGACGGAAAAGAGAGCAAGAAGAGCGACGGAAGAGGGAAGAAGAAGAACGAAAGAAGAAGGAGGAAGAGAAAAGGAAGCAGCGCGAGGAAGAGGAAAAAAAGAGAAAAGAAAGAGAAAGGAAACGAAAGGAAGAAGAGGAAAAGAGACGTCAGGAGGAAGAGGAACGGAAAAGAAAGGAGGCTGAAGAAAAACGAAAGAAAGAAGAGGAAAAGGTTGGTTGTATTGACAGTAAATATCTTAACTTTTCAAGCATTACCAGACTTTGCCTCGTTGTTGTCCATGCTCTGCTTGTTCAAAGGATGGATAAAGCCTTCCACCGTCCACTCTATAGAGATTTATACGGTGGATAGCGTTATCCAGCCTTTGAACAACTGTGCCCCGCCAAATAGCAGGTTAATGTCCTGGGTTGTGCATATTAGCGTAAGTTTTTGAGTCCAAAATTCATGAAGCGTGATTGGCCGCTTCGGAAATGAACGAAAGCAAATCTCGGGTTCCGCGTGGCGACGTGTAAATTCATGGTCAAGTAAAAACCCTCACTTCTTTTCGAAGCCAAAGTTTGTCTTCCGAGGCGCTATACTCGTAAAGGGATAAACATGTATGTTGAAGACTTTATCACACCCATGGTCATACGGGATCAAAATGTTTGAAGTAATATATCAAACACGAAAGACCGTGTTTGACCACATTTCCAAACACCGAGAGGACAGTTGAAAATACGACGCGTAGCGGAGTATTTTTGACGAACTTCGAGGTGTTTGGAAATGTGTTCAAACACTGTCTTGAGTCTTTGATATATCTTCTCAATCGAAACTAAAACTAAGAAGATCAGATATCCAAACACCGTCACGGTCGTGATTTCCTTTGTTTAAATTTAATGAATTATTAGTGAGTTTGAGAATGTTGTTTCAATTCAGACAAAAGCTTTCGCTTATATCGCACCTCAACCTCGCGTTCAGCTGGTTGAGCAGGAGCCAAGACTGTTCAGCAGTCCAGTGGACGAAGTTATTGTGTCTGTTGACGAGAATGTTGTCGAGGCGGCAGCAGAACCCGATGGAATTGTATTAGATGGAAGGCTACAGGACTGGAGAAACGAGGCAGAGAAAATGAAGGCGTAAGTACCGGATGACTAGTCACATAAATTTTTTGTATCGATAGTGAAAGCATAATAACCAAACTCAGTTGCAGAAGAAAAATTAATTTACTTGGTTGTCATTCCATTGAAGCCCTGATTGATGTTGTCGTTTCCGGTTTTCGTTGTTGTTGTTGTTGTTGTTGTTGGGTAAGTTTCTTTATTTGCAAAGATGATTTCTGTCCTTAGCTCATGACATTTATATTCTTCACTTCATCACTTGCCATACTTATTCCTTATGATGTTCTCTGGCTGTTACTCTGGTTATTATCTCCTGGTAAAATTTCTATTGAGATCGTGAATCCGGGGGCCACTGGTTTCTCAAGCGCTACATTGATGAAATAAAGTTAAACTCGTTGAGAAATTCAGTAACATTTCGCGCCACTTACCCCAGCGCATTGGTCACACACCTTACTATTAAGCCGTCCATGAGTTGTATTTTGAATTCAATGCAATTTGGCCAGTTGTCCAAACGTAGTCGGTATTGCCTCTTTTTAGGTGGATAAAGGATCAAGACAACACACTACCCGAAGAATCCGACGAGGACAACATTGCAACTCTTATTGAGAAAGAAGGCAAAATTGCGGTGAGCTGCAGGCATTTACACTGTCATATGAGTTAGGAAAACCAGAAAATTAGAAAACACATTTCATAAGAGAAACTATTCACTGATGACATTCCCAAGCAAGGCGTTGTTCAGGAGGCTACATTTCTTTTTTCAATTAAAGTTTCTTTTGGTTCAAAAGACAAGTATGTTTTTCAGCATGGATTTAAACTTTCATTGCTTCTATCTCCCTATAGAATCTTGAGAGGGAACTACCTGTCTATGATAAACGCTACCGTGATCTGGATAGAGACTTTGAAGAGCTCATTAGCGACAAGAATATAAAAGAAGATCAACGGGAAGAAATCGTCGAAGACATGGATAACGTCAGAGATCTCTGGCATTCTTTGAACAAGAACAAAGATACCAAGAAAAATAGGTAACGACAATGGCTAAGGGACCAAATGAGATCTATGAAGTCGTTCGCAGACGCTCTTTTGACCGCGTCAAATATCTCGCCAGTAGCTTAACGAAGGCTTGCATGGGAAGCTTTTAGCTATCTGGTTAAGATTTGATTACACATGACTTTGCCAGCTGCATGAGTCAGTCTGTTATAACGTTTTCACAGAAGTTCTGTAATCGTTGTTGGTTTTGTAGCCCTTTATGCTAATTCTATGTTTTTTGTTGTTTTTGTTGTTCTGTTGACATGTCTGTAACGATCTTCAATAGATTGATTGATTGATTGATTTTACAGATTTGTCAGTAATCCAAATAATTAAATGACAAACCTTGAAAACGAAGGCCAGGATTTCTAACGTGAAGACTGTGGATTCCTTTTGTGTAGAATAAAGAAAATGATCTGGGATGAAGAACAAAAGAAAGCTGGGGAGCTCGCGGGATGCCGTGTAAACTTACAAGCTGTGAAGGACTGGATAGAACTACGAGATAAAGAACTTGAGGCCATGGATCCCATTGGAATTGATCTAAAAACGTTAGTCAGGCAAAAGGAAGACATGAAGGTATCATAAGAAATGTTTAAGGATATCTTTTGGACACTGTTTGTAAGCTAAAAGTCATGGGCATACTTTTTTTTTGCCGTCTCTGTCTCGACCAATTGGGACCAATTATAGAGCGTCTGATCACTCACGTGGCCGGCACACAAGCAAATTTACTGAAACAAAAGAAAGTGTTTACATAAGAAAGAATTCAACTCCCACAGGATTGGTTTAGTACGATAACATGGCCGCCGTTTCATTGTTTGGGAACACCAATATGGCCACCGTAACTTCATGTGAAAACGCTCTGTAGGAGACATGCTGTTCCAGCTTTTAACAGTCACATACTAAACCAAAATCAGTCGTCCTCTCCCGCTTGGCGCTTGTGGTGTGCCTTTGCCTTGAACTCTTATTGCATGGTTTCTTATGTTATTTACTTCGATTACGTCCATGCCTTTTTACGGCAGTCATCAAAAGGTCGCGCCATTTTACAGCACGTCGAAGTTCATGTACTTAGTCCCCACTTCACTTAATATATACATTTGGTCGGATGACTTGATTGTTAATCACGATTTCCTTCTCAGAGCGCCACTGTGAGACCTTTGTCTTTTTTTTTTTCCTTCGTAGCAATTCTCTAAGCGACTAAATGACTACGAGCCAAGATTTACAGAAGCAACAGATTCTGCCTATAGGTTATGTAAGGACCCTGCCTTTTCTGATGAGCAAAACAAAGTTCTTCGACAGGACGCAGAAGACTGCGAAACACGATGGGATAATGTGTTGGAGAAGGTCAAAGACCGCATGGACGAGTAAGTAACTGATTTTTTACCTTGAGATTTTACTCAGTACATGGGACGCACAGTCACAGGTATCCCAAGTCCCTTGGGAGTCCTGCACATTATATTATATGGAGAGGAAAACACTGAAACTAAAACTCGTCGATATCGCCTTGAAACGGTCCCAAAACGCCCCAAATACTGTGTAAGGTACTGAATTTCTTTTCCATATTTTGAACTGATATATTCGATCGTTACATTTCCATGCAATCTCTTATATTCATCCTGTTATTAATGTTCCCAAGCAGCTTGGGATACCTGTGGTTTAATACCGTGGGAAGTTTGAAATCGCTTTACTAGATTTTAAAAAAAGATGTTGCCTATCTTGAGTGAAAAATGTTCTGCTTTTTGTTTTTGCTGTTGTCCTTATTTCACCAACCCGGGGTCGATCGTGCTGTTGAGTTTGCGAAGAGAGTTGTTACATTTCCTTTATTTTTCCCGCAGAATTGTTAGAAAGATCCCCAAGCTTCAAAAAGACCAGAAAGAACTTTTGGAAGAATGGAAAGATAGGTCCTCTCGCTTCGACAAATCTCTCAAGAAAACAGAAGAAAAACTCAAGGAACAGATATCCATTGGAAGAGAGGTAACCATCGGAGTTATGTGTGCATTACCTTCAAAGCCGTGAGAGATCATTTCGGAGGAGTTTTGTTCTTTAACGTTTTCAAACGGCATTAATCTCGATTCGAGTTGTTGATAAGTATCTAGCAATCTTTTAAAGCACGCAGGCGATAATAGTTGATCTCAATAAGCGATGGCCTAACAGATGTCGACCAATTTAACTGCCGTGAAAAAAATTGGGAAAATACTCCACTGGAACAATTCAGCCAACTGAACCAAAATCGGTTACCGTTAATTCCTTGCTTCCTCAGAGCTGAGATGAAACGCTTACTTTACTCAAACATATTTACTAAATTTAATATAACTGACTTAAGTAAGGTGATTTTTATCAATAATGACTATTCTAATTCCGACATTTTCTTATTTCATCGCAGATTGGCTTTGAAAAACGATTCTCTGAGATCAGGTCTCCAGAACTGACTAAAAGACAAGGAGAAAATAACAACGAGTGGAAACCATCAGTTGACGAGTCCAATGCTAGCCTAAGAAGGTAAGTATCAGTACTGACTATTGGCAAACCTAGTACTGTATGTAACTGGCTGCTCTTTTCTGGGACAACAAAACTTCAGCAAGGTACTGATATACTCGTACTTCGTGTTCACCATCTTTTTTATAATGTTACACACTTATGTAGTTCTCTTATCCATGGCAATATTTTTACTCCTTCAGTTCATTACATTAACATTTATTTTTCAGAGTTAAAGAAAAGCTTCAAGACATCCAGCGAGACAAGAAAAACCGAAAGTGGTCGATCATCGAGGCGCTGAAAGATGTTATGCATTCCATAACAACCAGGTTTCGCGGCGATTCCAAATCTGGAGTCCATCTTGACAAGGTGGTTGACCTGTTGGAAGACCATGAGGTGAAGAGAGTTTTAGCCCTGGTTACATAGCGTCTAAGATAGACCTCGTGCAATTTTGTCCCGATTGTATGTTTCCTTCTTGAGTTGATGGAAAGAGTTAGGAAGTTCGTTGCCAGAATCGGTTGTCAAAAGGTCTGACAACACGTTTCACTGGACAGAAAGAATCAGCCAAGCAGGTTTATCCCATGAAAACTCGAAAACATTAGCTCGAATGCAGTTTACAGTGATTGGGTCCAGAATCCTGTAACCACTTTTTTAGGCTCCATTTTACCTAGCATTCGACACTTTCAAATATAGTCTTTCTTTTCCATTAATTGAAAGTTGTATTTTTAGGACATCATGACTGATACATCATCAAAACAGAAGGACGCTGATGAACTGATTGCCTTGAGCGAAAACGCTCTCGAGAGCGGCATGTTAGAAAATGACCAAGCCAACGATGTTCATGATCGGATGGCAGACTTGAATCACCGATGGAATGGATTAAACATTGACGTCATTGAGCGTGAGAAAAGGTTGGTCTTCGTTAGATCGTTTCTTTTTTAAAATTTGAATGCTATAGTTTTGAAAACAAACTTTCGGTATCGTTGGGATAGGTCGATTCTAAATTCAAGTTCATTTAATTGTTTACACCTATTTCTATTACAGCAAAATGTCTTGCGTTAACGACACTGAAGAAAATAAAATAAAACAAATGCCAAATTACATTAAACAAAAAATAAGTGTGTAGAGGCCACAGAAACACAAGCTTCCGAGTTGCTCACTTCGACAGTGAATATATTCAAAACTAATTTTAAGCAAAGTTTGATAGCCAAATATTTATCCCATCAGTACAGCACAGTACGTAGTATTTTGTCCATAACATACGGCGCAATTAAAGAAACTGTAGTAACATTGGTGTTCCTTTTGAAAACATTTATGTATTCCAGCGTATAGAAATTAGAAATTTTAATTGAGGCCCTCAAACAGTGTAACATCCACGCATCATTGAACGTATTTGGACCGTGTATCCCGGTAGTCTTGAGATTATGAAATCAAGCTTCTGTGTAATAACAGAATCCTTATATAACACTTCAGTCTCAATGCTAACAATGCCACTTATGTCGGCATTTATTAACGTTTCCCGTTCTACAATAAATGGCGAGATCACTGATTCTTTGTTAGGCATTTTATAACATCTAAGGATAAAAAGTGAATCCACATTTCACCTATAAAACGGTGATTACCCTTCCACGCAGTCTCCCTCATCGTTAAAATATCGTACACCACACACTGACTTGTTTTGGTTTGGCTGCCCATTAATTCCTTCTTTTGTCTCCTGTGTTTTTCTCATTGTTGCTGATATTTTTTTTTTCACTTGTGAACTTTTTTTATTTGATCATGTCAAGATAGTCAACGACATTGTTCGAATTCCGCAGTGACAAAGAAAATCACAACAAATGTCCCTGTAAACAGCCTCCGCTTCTTCTGTAAACGTAAATGCCAAGCTCAAATATTTGCCGTGATTAACTTGAATGCGATGTTGATTTACATTTGCGTGACCTAGACGCATTTGAATGTGCATTCCCAGGTTGTCAACGCGTTCTACGCACGAAAACGTGTTAAATACAACGTGACATCGAGATTTTAGCTCATTATGGAGCGCGATGATAACGATTTTGAGAAGTCGCTGGCTCTTGCCTCCGCCACAGCCGACTTAATGCAGTACAGGTACATCCCATAACAATTATGCAGATGGTGCAAATTGTAGTCTTAATTGAATATGTTACGCCAGGTACAGTGTACATGCATTCTCGCACAACTGTTTTAAACGTGTTACCTTTTATAGCGATTCACCCAGGCGCTATTTTAAAAAGATAATTCCATTACTAAAAGTCCACATAACGGAAACGAAAGGCTGTAATAACATTATGGAGTTATGCTGCGTCGACGATTTCTGAGATATAAACATCTGTTGTGTCTGGATTTTCCTTGATTTTGCCAACAATTTTAGTTCTTGCTCTTAACTACACTATGAAACGAGCTTTAGTGAGGTTAGATACGTTTTCGACTGTAAGGTTCAAACTAATTTTGAAACAGGAATTATACGAATCTTTTGACAGGTCTCTCATAATTTCGGACATGTTTAAATAACAGTGCCTTAACTACAAGTGTTAAATATCTTCGCGCTAATTGAAAACTTGAAAATACGCTGGCATGTTTAAATTACCCGCCGCTGATAAAGACTGTAATGTACTGTTGGAAAAAAAAAAAAAACATACATGACCTTGCGTAAATTGTGGGAGAAGATTCACTATAACGCACTGATGGCGTGTTATCGATATGAGAGATTCCAATGTTGACCAACGTCTAAGTTTTCCGCACGATGTCAGCGCACAGACGGCATTATCCTGATGAAACACCAAGATGTTGAACCTTCAACCAAGGTGATATCTGACAATCACCAATCACTACAGCCAGTAAATATTGTGATAAGCAGGCTAAAATGGATCAAATAACGATACGTTGTCTTTTGTAGGCTGGAGCAACTTGCCCAAGATATCGAGAGCGAGTACAAGAGGTTCGACTCCTGGCGTGACAAATGCGACAACATGAATCAGTGGCTCACTGAATCGGAGAAACTGATTAAAAACGAAGAGAAGATTGGATCTGACATAGACGTTCTTCAAGAGCAGATTAAGGACAACCAGGTTGGTTTGAAGTCTTATACCATGCCATAGAAAATACAGCCAATCAGAATACAGGAAAGCCGTCGCTTACCCCACGGTATTCTACCCAACCTTCCCATCGTGTGCTGCTCGTATGTCGCATTGATTGTATTGGGCACTGTATTTTCAACGGCATGGTACTAGTGTCTCGTGGGATATTACTTGGTATACCATTCGAAAGCGTTGCGTAAATAGCATTTATCATTGTTCAAGACCATGAGTCCTCTTCAACCATGCACATGAAAAAAACAAATGATCATTTAAAATACGAGTTCACCATCCGTTTTAATATTAGTCCCACCTATTTAAGAAAAAAACAATTTTGTCACTCTGTAACTAATCGGTATTAACTTGAAATTATGTAATGGTACATTGCTATAATTTGGAGAGTTTTTTCCTATCTAAATATGATACGGTTGTTAAAAATGAACTAAAATATTACAATGTACAATGGTAGACCTTTGTTTGCTTTGGCGAAAACATATATACAGAAAAAATACATTTCGCTGGGTAACACTTGTAAGGACCTAAGGTAAACCTTTTGCATAGCTGCAAGATTTTGTTTGATTGTCTCTGGCTTAGTCACCTTACATGATGTATGTGCTCGTTACCCACAGCTCTTTCTGAATGAAGTAAAGGAGTACGAGCCAAAAGTTAACGCGATGGTTCAGGAAAGCCAGGACCTCGTTGACAGTAGCAAGCTGGATAAAACGGACATTGATGGAGTTGATAAAACCAAGAATGCCCTTAATTCAAGATGGAAGGCTGTCAATGACCATCTCAAAGAGCGGCAGCAAAAGTTAGTGATGCGCTGATAAACACTGTCATTGATAAAAACAACAAAACTGTTAACAGCTTAACATTCAATTAGGTACCATTTAAGGGTTTTCTCTATACTGGTAAATTCTCAGCTCACTTTGAAGTGTGATAACAAACAATCTAGGCTGCAAAACAGTCGTATTTTTTGCGAATGCGGACGACGATCAATATTCGCAGGAAAGGTCTGAAGCGAATGTAAAAACGGCGAGGGAGATTGGGAAGAGACGCTAAAAAATACAGTCGTTTTCTCGCCTCGCACGCCCTTCGGCCGTGTGAGGCTCGCGCGCTTCACACGCGAGGATCGAGCTTACGGCGCTTCGCGCCTTCCGAAAACGTCCAAAAACGACTGTTTTGCAGTCTACAAACAATGAAGCTCCCCGCGAGACACGCCTTACGTCAGAACTGAAAGGCTGCAGGTAGCTAGCATTTATCATTTATATTGCTATGGAAACCAGATGCCTGCGATAGCGGGGAAATTCTGAGGAATATCAAGTTATCGTTTACAATTAATGCCCAGAGTTGCTTAATGAGGAACACTTATGGACCAAATCGCACAATTAATTAGCAATTGCAAACTTCTATGAATAACCAAATTCTTCAAAACTAAACTTTGTTAATTGTTTAAACTACTTACTAACGAACAAGTGATTCAAAAGGCGTTGTAGTTTAATTTGGCTTTCAGTTTGAAAAGTTATGGGCGCCTTTTTCAAACCCGTACATCGATTGAAGCAGTTACTCTTCAATATGAGTTCCATTGAATATATACAGGACTATCCTTATAAGGTCCCCAGTTATCATTTCATGTATAACCTTACCACGTTCTCCTTACCTGACATTTGGGATTACTTTTTGCCATGCAGGTTAGATTCCGCCCTCTTGGACATTCTGAAGAAAGACACTGAAGGCAGACTCGGTCGGTGGAGAGAGCAGTCAATAGCGCTTGGATTGCTGGTCAGTGAAGCTACACGAAAAGTAGAGCAAGACGTGGATGAAACTGACTATGGAGACATCCAAGCCAGCATTGTGCAACTTCAGGTTAGATGAAATGGCCTTTGCTGTGAAATATTGGGTTTTGGTATTGTTATACAATTGTTTACCCTTTGGCAACTTCAAGCCAACCATCACCTAAAGCCAATCAAACTGAAAAGAAACTTTTAACGTTAAAGCGCCGATGGCCATCGAGGTTGCCACCTCAGCTCAGCATAGATTCAGAGATTATACTCCATTGAATCTGTCTTTACCTAACTTTTAGGAAGTCGAAAACTCGCTAGCGGAAGACTTAAGTAGAGAGTTAGTTGAAGTGTCGGATTCTGGCCGTGACATCATTGAAAAGGAAGAGTTACAGCCTGATGTTGGAGATGAAGTCAGCGAGACCCTGGATGCACTCAACAGACAAGTCACTGACCTAGAGAAAGGAACTAGAGATAAGAAGGACAGGTAAGACAAATAAAATCATGTGTAACATATAACATGTTAACATTATGTAACATATAACATGTTTTATACAGTGTTCATTCTTGTTAACTCAAACGCGTACCTTTAACATGGAGTCAAGCATGATTTATGTTACATTTCGTTTAAAGCCTAGAAAGGCGACTTGAGAAGTTGAATGATAGAGCCGTGTGCGCGCAAACCACATCCTGCATGCTTAATCCCAAGATCGTTTCCCTAGCGTACAAGCCCACCTTGTGTAAACAGATTCTAAGTTTGCCCGTCAGTTAGACATGTGATAACATTTTATTTTTTTTGTAACAGGATCAAGGAATCGTCTTTGAAGTACTTTGGTCGTTCATTGGCTGATTGTGAAGAAGCCGTTGAGAAACTCGGTGAGACATCCGTCAATAGTTTCACCGATGTTGGGTCTGACATTGGCGAGGTTGGAAAGCAACTAGCAGAGTTGCAGGTACGTATAGGATAAATGTCTTTAACCAGCCGAGTAGCAGTTTTCCTTTAATATAATAAGACTCAACTTCTTGAAAAGGTTTTTCCGCCTTTAAACTTGGAAAATACTGATTATTGTTTTATTCTTCATTAATAGGAATTTGAAAGTGATTTGGTTATAGAGGAAGCGACATTTAGTGACATCAAAGACCAGTTTGAGGACAGCAAAGGAACAGAGATGCTCAGAGAGGAAGACCGAGCACGAATCCAGCGGAGAATAGACGCACTAGATGAAAAGTGGGCGGACCTGAACAAAAATCACGACGAAAACCATCGAAAGTAAGAATATTAGTGACAGAATATTAGACACACGATGTAGCTGTAGAACTTTCCAGTTAAACAGCAACACATTTAGTAAACTAACGAGGTACCGACCTGCCAACCGACCACCCGATTAAGCCACAACCATAAGAGACGGACTGATCCAGCCCTTGACCAACCTACCGAGTGACTGACGAACTAACTGACTGTCTGACTGAGTGACTGAGTGACTGAGTGAATGAGTGACTGACAGACTGACGGACGGACGGACAGACGGAATGAATGAATGACTGAGTGATTTGTGATATGCATATTTGCTGATTTGTTGACTCGTTTATCATACGATTTACGATCTGATAAATGATTGCTAAATTGTTTGTGTGTTCAACTACCATTACGTTTACTCTCGTCCACGTTGTTTTGCCTGGATTTCACCGTTGCTGTTGTATTTGCTGCTAGTATTTGCAGTTGAGTTGTGGCTGCTTCAGCTTCTCTTACTGGTCCTGATGTTGTTGATGTCTTGTTATTGTTGGTGTCAGTCGTTGTCACTTCATCAAAATGCAATTATAGAAAAACATGTTATGTAACCATAGTTACTACGTGTAACTACGATCCCTGCGTGTACCTGGGAGTCATAATTCTCCCTTCATACAAGAATAAGCGTTGAGGTCTTCTTTTTGTTTTTTAATTTCCCGGAACACTAAAAGGCGAGCTGGGATCATGTGGACTGATAATGTAGTGTTATCTCTAGCTTCAGAGAGCTCCTAAGATGAATGTTTTGGCAGCACTAAAGGAGCCTATTCTTAGGAAAGCCTAGTCACCCATCAGTTACCTAATGCATATCTGCTGTCTTCACAGGTTAACCCACGCAATGATTGTCCTCCACGAAGAACTAATGGAGGAGATCTATGATTGGTTAGGCGATGCCGAGAAACAAGCCGATTCAATAGCTGTGAACGAAGATGACATTAGTTCAGTCATGGAAGAATACGGCAGACACAGGGTATGACTTTACATTAGGAAAGCTAGTGCTTGAAAGACCTGTTTTTCTTCAATATTAAAAATACCTTTTATTGAAGATGTTCCTACCAGAAGCGGGTTGTCTCTTTCTGTCAGAAAACAGCGTTAGACGTGCGCCCTTAAATGATAGATTTAAATTACTTCAGGCGGGCGTTTTGAAGTGGAGAACTGAAAGACTGAGCACAAACGTCGTCCGTTTCCTGCACTGGCATGGCACTGGCTTGCGGAGAAAGTGGTATATTTACGATTTTCGTAATTTAAAGAACTTTTATTTTTAACAGGAACTGAAGAACGAAATCTCCTCATTCGACCCAACGTTCAAAAAAGCAATTGGAATAAGTGATAGGCTACTGACCGAGCGGTTGGTGGACCCCGAGAGAGCCGAGAGTTATGAAACGGAAATAAGCACTCTAGAAAAGAGATGGAAAAATCTACAACTGAAAACCATGGACAATGGAGCAAAGTGAGTATAAATGATGATGATTTTAAAGAAATTTTAGGAGCCACTTTTACAGACGCTGCAACTTCTAAAATGTAACCTAGTTACAGTGGAACCTTCATTACGGAAACACTCTCATCACAAGGAGACTTTTCCCCTTTTCCCCTTCGGGGGTGTTCCCTTAATGGAGGTTCCACTGTAAAATAGAGGTTTGATTAGGGTGTAATCGATAGCTGAGTTTTCCTTAACATTTCAACTGTCAGCCGAGGACTAAAGCGTTTGAGAACTGATGGCTGAGATCTGAAGCTGGAATCTTAACTGATAATTGAAATTCTAGCACCCCAATGAGACCCTCATCATTGACCCGGCTTTCGTCCCTATTTCATAGTGATCGTTGTTAGGTTAATATCGGTAGTTCTTGATAAGTCAAAGGCACCAATACTAACTAACCCTGTTCTGCTTATTTAGATTATCTGGTGTCCTTGGGAGATATATCACAACACGATTAGATGACGCAGAGATAATCTTGACACAAGCAGAGTCCAGTATAAGCAGAGATGATGCAGATTATTTGGACCTCGAAGCAGCCAAGAAAGCATTAGATGCGTTTAGGGTAAGTTAACGTTTTGTTAAAAATACAGCAACTGATGGGACTGCGGGGGGGGGGGGGGGGCAACATTTAGAGAATGGAATGAACTTTCTGAAAAAGCCACACAGAGCCAGGAGTTTCTCTTCTAGTGCCCCTATTGGTAAAAGGGCAAACCTTTTAGAATTGACTATTGGCACATTCGCCCATCCAGTGTCAGATTTAAACAAGCGTCCTCTTTGTCTTCTTCTGCTATTATGAACACAGATTGGTTGCCAATGCTTTACTCTTGCGTCAAATTTTATCAAATCGCTGAAAAAAAGAAAATTAATGTTAGCGCAATTTTCAGTCACGAAAAACGGACTATTCCGAGAACTTTTACACCAAAAATCATTCAAAATCATAACATCATATGTGCGCATGTAAGCTTTATAAGGAGTGCTTTCAAAACTTAACTGCTAAATAACAGCACTCTTACATTACGATCACAGTATGATATCTTTTAGTTCCAGCGTCTTACTGTGCTGTTTTTTGGGTTTTTCAGGTCAAAAAGACAGAAATTAACGAGTCGCAAAAGAAAGTTGACGAGATTCTCACCGAGTCCCAGGCCATTGTCAAGGAGAAATTCTTCAAGGAACATGAGCGGCATCATTTTCAGGGTAGAATTGACATGATTGACAAGAGGAACAAAGGACTCGAGGAGAAGGCTGACAAAGAGGAAAGAAGGTACAGTATGACTTGATATAGGGGCTTGAGGGCCGTTTACAAGGACAAGCATGCTAGCTATACTCAGCTACTGGAGAGAGCCAAGTTGCCAACTCTAACGAACAGGCGTTTACAAGACATCTGTATTCTCATGTATAAAGTTAAACATAGACTATGTCCTAATAGCATCTGTAACATTTTTAACGAGCATATTTCTGCATACAACCTGAGACAATCAGATTTTTCTACTCCTAGATACAACACTGTTACTTATGGGAAGCACTCTTTGCGTTATGTAGGACCCAAATTATGGGGCAAACTGTCTATGGCTGACAGATCAGCCAAGACACTGCAGGCTTTTACAAACTATATTCGCAAAAGGGATATAACTCGCTTAATGGACACCGGCTGTAAGGGCTGCATCCTATGCTGCACATAATGCCCTTCAAGTCATTTATTTTTTTATTGTATTAATATTAGTATTAGTATAGTTTTTTAGCAGTGTCCCCTAATTAGTATGGTGTTTTTATTCCCAGGCTATAAGGTTTTTGACACTTTAATAAAGTTCTCATTCACACTCACATTTACAAGATTTGTTACTATAAACTAAATTGTCAATCGCCATTTAGTGTCTCTGCTTTGAGGGACGAGGGACGGACCACGACTGAGATTTCAGACTGCATTCTTCAATGACTTGGCTATGGAGGCGGGATGTGTGTATGTCTGCTATGGCAATATGTTTCTGGACAGACTTACTATGTGAAATGTTTTGACAACTCCCTGTAGCTTGATATGTAAGCTGTCGACTTGACGACTGCGGGGTTTGTGTTAAAGGACTAGGAAACTACTGACAAAGACAGTTGTTTCAGTTTCTCGTTTAGTTGCTTTAGTAATTTGCTGAATGTTCCTGTTGTTGTTTTCGTCTCGTCAGAATGCTTGATACCTACATTTTGCTACTTAAACAACACTTGCAAAGGATGAACGTTTGGCTCAAAATGGCAGAGTCCCGGGTTAAGCAAGAAGGTGAGATTGGTCCAGGTTATGATGACGTTAAGAAACAACTGGAAGATCATCAGGTAGGTTTAAACCCTATCCCTGTTTGGGGCAAAGGAAAAAATTTACACTCGTACCCTATGCAGGGAAACGCTCTCTATTGTATCGCGCTGTTTAGGACAAAGAATTGGATCGAATTATAGGATACTGATAACGATAGAATCAATTTCTTGTCTCAAATTATCTTATGTTGTGTAATGACCTGCTAGACATCAGTCGGCTATCGTCTCCGAGCTGAAATTGCTGGGAATTGTATAAACCTCATTTGATATCAGCAATGGTGCAACCGTACTCTGTTCATATATTTATAAATCCGGGTCAAAATCCATGCCCTGTCGGGCGGCAGTTCCCCTATATACCATCTAAAGGAACCACCTCCGGTAAGAACGTTTTGCGGCTTATTTTCTGTAGGAGATTTGAAGTAAGTGAAGAGATCATACCCGGACCTATTTAAACGATTTTTTTTTTACAATTTCAGGTCTTTCAAGAAGAACTTAGGGATCACTCTATGATTACAATGATTCTTGGTGTGGACATTACAAATCCCGACATCAACGACAGCACCCAACAACAAGTGAAGTCGCTCAGTGATCGGTGGAGTAAAGTGTGGAACTGGTCTGAACAGAGAAAACACCAACTTCTTAAGGTATTCGATTGGGGTCTAAACTTCAGGCGAAAAAACAAATCCAAAAATGCGGTAAATTAACCTTGTAAACTGCGACTATAAATCTTATTAAGTGCTAGGTTTACTTGCGCATGCAGACCGATACTGCAAGACCTGTTCTTCACAATTTGCGTGAACTGTACTTGGAAGGTAACGGTGAACTGTTGAACGTTGCCTTATTTTCGAGTGAAATTTGGTTTGAGTCATCCTTTCAACAGAAGATCGACATCTACGATTAATAAGTACAATTGCTAGCTTCAAGCGTTCATTTAGAACTGCCTGAAAGTTTCAGAGATGTTTTTCTAAGTTCCTTCAGGTGGGACACTCCTTTTACGCGTAATATTGAATTCTTCTTCCTGTTGCAGGTTCTAAGCAACTGGCAGCGATTCCGTGACGAGCAGTTGATATTGCTCAACTGGTTATCAAGCAAGGAGAAAACCCTCAAAGACATGGGAAGAACAGATCTTACTGATGAGGATGAAGTCAAAGAACACTTGGAAAAACTCAGGGTAAGACATATTTTCTGTACATGACGTGATGTGTAGTTGTGTAATGATTCTTTCCGCGTTCGTCTGTTACCATGACCCATACTGAACATTATATTTAATTGAAGTGTCAATGTATTTGTCACTCCTGTGCTAACTTAGGACGCTGTAAACAGGCAAATATTGCAAATAGACGGAACAGAAAAATGTTACGAAGTGGTAGGCTCCGTATTTAGCTATTTACAAAGCACAGCTGATATCCGATTTCAAATCTACGACACTAGCTATACTCGTGCACACAACCTCCTCGCCATGAGGATTGTGGTTGGGGGTGACCTGCACCGCTTACCAGGTTCTTTATAATAGGCCAAACGAAACAATAGGTAAACAACACAAACGATGTCCCTAGCCCTAGGGACAAATGAGCTCCATATCAACAAGAACGAATCAAAATAGAGGTTTTAAAGAGGTGCAGGTCAATTGTGTGGTCGCGGTGCACAGTTAGTTGCGTCATCATTCCGGCTTTGTTGTTATTGTTTTGTATTTTTTTTTCTCTGCGTGTGAGTACGTGTACGGGCATGGGGGACGCTTTTCAATAGCGAGAAAATATTATAAGTTAAGTGGTCACCCTGAAACGTTCTAATCGCAGCCGCAAAGCCTTACTAGCTTGCAATCTTGCCTGATGTCATCATAGCTTGATTTCTTTCTTTTATTTAAAAACTGAAAATTAGATAATAGAAAAGGAGTTGGATGAGCAAGGAATACGTCTGCAGTCATTGCACAAAGCCGGAGAGGATCTGTTAAATAACGTGGACAAGGGGGACCCGGCAGCCAAAGAGATCAATACACAACTCAAAGACTTTGACGACTGTTGGAATGACATTGCAAAGCAAGTCATCAACAGAATACAACAGGTAAAAATAAAAGGTTCTGCTGAGATTCAAAGTATTCGTGAGATACATTTATAAACAGCTTTACTTGTATCTTTTTCAGCTTGAGACCTCTCAGAGTAAAATAAACGAATTTCATTCGGAAATGGATGCCACAAATGAATGGATGGATGAAACTGAAAAGCTGCTCAAGTCGTTCAGCGTTGGAATGGAACCAGAAGAAGCCACCAAGTTACAGGAAAAGACGGAGGTCTGGTTTTTGTTTTGGTTGTTTTTTGTTGTTGTTTTTGCTTTTATTGTAGTAAGAAGCGTTGATTTAGTTTGTATTAAAACTTGTTGCAACGTCTGCTTCTATCGT